>NW_027592470.1:0-53601 GCF_964213995.1 Mustelus asterias | reverse complement strand
CTCCACCACCACTGACGGCAGCCGATCCACCCACCCTCTGTGTGAAAAACTTCCCCCTAACATTTCCCCTGTACCTACCCCTCCAGCACCTTAAACCTGTGTCCTCTCGTAGCAGCCATTTCCACCCTGGGAAAAAGCCTCTGAGAGTCCACCCGATCTATGCCTCTCAACGCCTTATATACCTCTATTAGGTCTCCTCTCATCCTACGTCTCTCCAAGGAGAAAAGACCGAGCTCCCTCAGCCTATCCTCATAAGGCATGCCACTCAATCCAGGCAACATCCTTGTAAATCTCCTCTGCACCCTTTCAATCTTTTCCACATCCTTCCTGTAATGAGGTGACCAGAACTGAGCACAGTACTCCAAGTGGGGTCTGACGAGGGTCTTATATAGCTGCATCATTATCCCCGGAGTCCTAAACTCAATCCCTTGATTGATAAAGGCCAGCACACCATACGCCTTCTGTACCAGTCTGCCATGAGGGACCTTGTCAAAGGCCATACTGAAGTCCATGTAGACAACATCAACTGCCCTACCCTCACCAATCATCTTTGTCACATCCTCTAAAAACTCGATCAAGTTAGTGAGACAGGACTTCCCCTTCACAAAACCATGTTGCCTCTCGCTAATACATCCACTTATTTCCAAGTGGGAGTAATCCTGTCTCGAAGAATCCTCTCCAATAATTTCCCTACCACTGACATAAGGTTCACTGTCTTATAATTACCTGGATGATCCTTGCTACTCTTCTTAGACAAAGGCAACATTGGCTAACATTGGCTATTTTCCAGTCTCTGGGACCTCCCTGCAGCCAGAAAGGATACAACGTGCAACGTTGCACACCTTCCCGCCAATAAATATGTTTACTGAGCTATTTCTCTCAAGGCCCCAGCAATTTCCTCCCTTACCTCTCTTAGTATTCTGGAGTATATCCCATGTGGTCCTGGGGACTTGTCTACCTTACTGTTTTTCAAAACCCCCAATACCTCCTCCTTTTTGATCTCAATATGACCCTGACTGTCTTTCCCACCGTCCTGCATCACATTGCTGCACTGAATCAATGAAGCACACCACTACTCGCTAGTTTTCAGCTGGCATTGGAGTGACTCCTCTTTGTTGGGTTAATCAGATGTAACGAAAGAACGAGGTGCATTTGTCACTCTTGCATTTCCCTTTTTCCAGCAGTCATTCTGATCAGAATGGGCAGAAAGCAGAGGGATTCGAATCTGAGGAAGAGCTCAGACAGCAGCTCCTGTCCGTAGCCTTGGAATTTGTTCCCAGCTTTGGCTGGTCATTGGAAGCCATCGCAGAAGGAGCCAAGGTAGAGGAATCTGCTCTTGTTGCAAGTTATTGCAAACTGTTGAAACCACTGATCTGCCTCACTCAAATTCCTGTTGTTGCATATTTCTTCCATTTCAAATTCACTTTTGCAGTGAAAACAACCTACATAAAGGAGTCACTCTGTAATTATAATCTTACCAAGGGTGACACCCAATCACGTCATGTTTTTCGTTACCCTCTACACTGTTCTCAGCAAACACTCCCAGGGCAACTACAGCATGGGGTTAGATACAGAGTTAAGCTACACTGTCCCCATGAAACAAACCCAGGACAGGTACAGCATGGGGTTAGGTACGGAGGAAAGCCACCTCCAAAGATGTGCAAGTTAGGTTGATTGGCCATGCTAAATTGACCCCAGTGTCAGGGGATTAGCAGTGGGCTTACGATAATAGGGCCTAGGTGGGATTCTGGTTGATGGGCCAAATGGCCACCTTCTGCACTGCAGGGATTCAATGATTATCGACTGTGTCACCATCAACCATTCCCAGTTCAGATACAAAGAACAGTACAGCACAGGAAACAGGCCCTTCGGCCCTCCAAGCCTGTGCCACTCCTTGGTCCAACTAGACCAATCGTTTGTATCCCTCCATTCCCAGGCTGCTCATGTGACTATCCAGGTAAGTCTTAAACGATGTCAGCGTGCCTGCCTCCACCACCCTACTTGGCAGCGCATTCCAGGCCCCCACCACCCTCTGTGTAAAAAACGTCCCTCTGATGTCTGAGTTATACTTCGCCCCTCTCAGCTTGAGCCCGTGACCCCTCGTGATCGTCACCTCCGACCTGGGAAAAAGCTTCCCACTGTTCACCCTATCTATACCCTTCATAATCTTGTACACCTCTATTAGATCTCCCCTCATTCTCCGTCTTTCCAAGGAGAACAACCCCAGTCTACCCAATCTCTCCTCATAGCTAAGACCCTCCATACCAGGCAACATCCTGGTAAACCTTCTCTGCACTCTCTCCAATGCCTCCACGTCCTTCTGGTAGTGCGGCGACCAGAACTGGACGCAGTACTCCAAATGTGGCCTAACCAGCGTTCTATACAGCTGCATCATCAGACTCCAGCTTTTATACTCTATACCCCGTCCTATAAAGGCAAGCATAACATATGCCTTCTTCACCACCTTCTCCACCTGTGTTGCCACCTTCAAGGATTTGTGGACTTGCACACCTAGGTCCCTCTGTGTTTCTATACTCCTGATGACTCTGCCATTTATTGTATAACTCCTCCCTACATTATTTCTTCCAAAATGCATCACTTCGCATTTATCCGGATTAAACTCCATCTCCCACCTCTCCGCCCAATTTTCCAGACTATCGATATCCTGCTGTATTGCTCGACAATGCTCTTCGCTATCCGCAATTCCAGCCATCTTCGTGTCATCCGCAAACTTGCTGATTACACCAGTTACACCTTCCAAATCATTTATATATATCACAAATAGTAAATACAGTATGGGGTTAGATACAGATTCAAGCTCCCTGTACACTGTCTCCATCAAATACTGGCCGCCGCGGCGCCCTCCCCGACCCCGCCGCGGCGCCCTCCCCGACCCCGCCGCGGCGCCCTCCCCGACCCCGCTGCGGCGCACTCCCCGACCCCGCCCTCGCCGCCCTCCCCGACCCCGCCCTCGCCGCCCTCCCCGACCCCGCCCTCGCCGCCCTCCCCGACCCCGCCCTCGCCGCCCTCCCCGACCCTGCCCTCGCCGCCCTCCCCGACCCCGCCCTCGCCGCCCTCCCCGACCCCGCCCTCGCCGCCCTCCCCGACCCCGCCCTCGCCGCCCTCCCCGACCCCGCCCTCGCCGCCCTCCCCGACCCCGCCCTCGCCGCCCTCCCCGACCCCGCCCTCGCCGCCCTCCCCGACCCCGCCCTCGCCGCCCTCCCCGACCCCGCCCTCGCCGCCCTCGCCGCCCTCCCCGACCCCGCCCTCGCCGCCCTCCCCGACCCCGCCCTCGCCGCCCTCCCCGACCCCGCCCTCGCCGCCCTCCCCGACCCCGCCGCGGCGCCCTCCCCGACCCCGCCGCGGCGCCCTCCCCGACCCCGCCGCGGCGCCCTCCCCGACCCCGCCGCGGCGCCCTCCCCGACCCCGCCGCGGCGCCCTCCCGACCCCGCCGCGGCGCCCTCCCCGACCCCGCCGCGGCGCCCTCCCCGACCCCGCCGCGGCGCCCTCCCCGACCCCGCCGCTGCGCCCTCCCCGACCCCGCCGCGGCGCCCTCCCCGACCCCGCCCTCACCGCCCTCCCCGACCCCGCCCTCACCGCCCTCCCCGACCCCGCCCTCACCGCCCTCCCCGACCCCGCCCTCGCCGCCCTCCCCGACCCCGCCCTCGCCGCCCTCCCCGACCCCGCCCTCGCCGCCCGACCCCGCCCCCGCCCCCGCCCGTCGCCGCCCTCCCCGACCCCGCCCTCGCCGCCCTCCCCGACCCCGCCCTCGCCGCCCTCCCCGACCCCGCCGCGGCGCCCTCCCCGACCCCGCCGCGGCGCCCTCCCCGACCCCGCCGCGGCGCCCTCCCCGACCCCGCCGCGGCGCCCTCCCCGACCCCGCCGCGGCGCCCTCCCCGACCCCGCCGCGGCGCCCTCCCCGACCCCGCCGCTGCGCCCTCCCCGACCCCGCCGCGGCGCCCTCCCCGACCCCGCCCTCACCGCCCTCCCCGACCCCGCCCTCACCGCCCTCCCCGACCCCGCCCTCACCGCCCTCCCCGACCCCGCCCTCACCGCCCTCCCCGACCCCGCCCTCCCCGACCCCGCCCTCCCGACCCCGCCCTCACCGCCCTCCCCGACCCCGCCCTCACCGCCCTCCCGACCCCGCCCTCACCGCCCTCCCCGACCCCGCCCTCACCGCCCTCCCCGACCCCGCCCTCCCCGACCCCGCCCTCCCGCCCTCCCCGACCCCGCCCTCACCGCCCTCCCCGACCCCGCCCTCGCCGCCCTCCCCGACCCCGCCCTCACCGCCCTCCCCGACCCCGCCCTCACCGCCCTCCCCGACCCCGCCCTCACCGACCTCCCCGACCCCGCCCTCACCGCCCTCCCCGACCCCGCCCTCACCGCCCTCCCCGACCCCGCCCTCCCCGACCCCGACCCCGCCCCCGCCGACCCCGCCCTCCCCGACCCCGCCCGCCCTCCCCGACCCCGCCGCGGCGCCCTCCCCGCCCCCGCCGCGGCGCCCTCCCCGCCCCCGCCCTCACCGCCCTCCCCGACCCCGCCCTCACCGCCCTCCCCGACCCCGCCCTCACCGCCCTCCCCGACCCCGCCCTCACCGCCCTCCCCGACCCCCGCCCTCACCGCCCTCCCCGACCCCGCCCTCCCGCCCTCACCGCCCTCCCGACCCCGCCCTCACCGCCCTCCCCGACCCCGCCCTCACCGCCCTCCCCGACCCCGCCCTCACCGCCCTCCCCGACCCCGCCCTCACCGCCCTCCCCGACCCCGCCCTCACCGCCCTCCCCGACCCCCGCCCTCACCCCCCTCCCCGACCCCGCCCTCACCGCCCTCCCCGACCCCGCCCTCACCGCCCTCCCCGACCCCGCCCTCACCGCCCTCCCCGACCCCGCCCTCACCGCCCTCCCCGACCCCGCCCTCACCGCCCTCCCCGACCCCGCCCTCCCCGACCCCGCCCTCCCCGACCCCGACCCCGCCCCCGCCGACCCCGCCCTCCCCGACCCCGCCCTCCCCGACCCCGCCCTCCCCGACCCCGCCCTCCCCGACCCCGCCGACCCCGCCTCCCCGACCCCGCCCTCCCCGACCCCGCCCTCCCCGACCCCGCCGCGGCACCCTCCCCGCCCCCGCCGCGGCGCCCTCCCCGCCCCCGCCGCGGCGCCCTCCCCTCCCCCGCCGCGGCGCCCTCCCCGCCCCCGCCGCGGCACCCTCCCCGCCCCCGCCGCGGCGCCCTCCCCGACCCCGCCCTCACCGCCCTCCCCGACCCCGCCGCGGCGCCCTCCCCGCCCCCGCCGCGGCGCCCTCCCCGACCCCGCCCTCACCGCCCTCCCCGACCCCGCCCTCACCGACCCCGGCCCCGCCGCCGCGCCCTCTCTGGCCCCTCCCCGCGCCCTCCCCGACCTCGGCCGCCCCTCGCCCCCCCCAGCCGCCCCTCGCCCCCCCCCGACCCCGGCCGCACCTCGCACCCCCCAACCCCGGCCACCCCTGGCCCCCCCCTGACCTCGGCCGCCCCTTGCCCCCCCCCCGACCCCGGCCGCCCCTCGCCCCCCCCAACCTCGGCCGCCCATTCGCCCCCCCCCCCCAACCTCGGCCGCCCCTCGCCCCCCACAACCTCGGCCGCCCCTCGCCCCCCCCAACCTCGGCCGCCCCTCGCCCCCCCCAACCTCGGCCGCTCCTCGGCCGCTCCTCGCCCCCCCAACATCGGCCGCCCCTCCCCCCCCCCAACCTCGGCCGCCCCTCCCCCCCCCCAACCTCGGCCGCCCTTCGCCCCCCCCCCAACCTCGGCCTCCCTTCGCCCACCCCCCCCCAACCTCGGCCGCCCTTCGCCCCCCCCCAACCTCGGCCGCCCCTCGCCCCCCCCCAACCTCGGCCGCCCCTCGCCCCCCCCCCCCAACCTCGGCCCCCGTCGCCCCCCCCCCCCCCCCAACCTCGGCCGCCCCTCATTCCCCTCCCCACCCGCTCCCCCGACTGCCGCCGCCCCTCGCCCCCCCCCCCAACCTCGGCCACGCCTCGCCCCCCCCCCCCCCCAACCTCGGCCGCCCTCATTCCCCTCCCCTCGCCCCCTGCCGAGACCTGTGTGGTCTCAGTGATTGATTTTTTTTGGCAGGATGATGGGAACAGGAATTGTGCTGCGACGAACTCTAATCGTCGGTGTGGCCTTTGTTTGTTATCAGGTACTGAATCTGTCACCAGCAGTTACTGGAATGTTCAGCCATGGCCCGGGAGATTTAGTTCTTTACTTTGTGCATCAGTGCAACAAGCAGCTCTCTGAGCAACTTGCTGAGCAACATCAAAAGGTCCAGACGGGCCAGCAGCAGTAAGTATTACATTGGAGAGGCAATGTCCTCACACACCGTGCTTTTCTCATTTAAACCGATAGATAATAATCCAGAGAGTTCAGACCCATTTTGGCAGTGCAGACCCACAGAGTCTGCTTTCTGTACAAGAGCCCCACTGATGAATGGTTTGAGGAGAACGCTCATCACCAGCAACATCTGAGGGTAAGAAGAATGGACAAATGTCCAGCCTGCAGCAATTCGCATCGCCCAAGATTGAATAGTTACGAATACTGGCCCTTCAAACTGACAGCATTTTGAACATTCCCCAACATCTCCCCCTCGCCCCCCCGTCCCCCTCGCCCCGTCCCCCTCGCCCCGTCCCCCTCGCCCCGTCCCCCTCGCCCCGTCCCCCTCGCCCCGTCCCCCTCGCCCCGTCCCCCTCGCCCCGTCCCCCTCGCCCCGTCCCCCTCGCCCCGTCCCCCTCGCCCCGTCCCCCTCGCCCCCCCCCCCCCCCGGTCCCCCCCCCCCACCGCACCCGTCCCCTCCCGTCCCCCTCACGTCTCCCCATCCCCGTCCCCTCACGTCTCCCCATCCCCGTCCCCTCCCGTCTCCCCATCCCTGTCCCCTCCCGTCTCCCCATCCCTGTCCCCTCCCGTCTCCCCATCCCCGTCCGTCCCCTCCCTCCCGTCCCCTCCCCTCCCGTCCCCTCCCCTCCCGTCCCCTCCCCTCCCGTCCCCTCCCCTCCCGTCCCCTCCCTCCCGTCCCCTCCCCTCCCGTCCCCTCCCCTCCCCTCCCGTCCCCTCCCCTCCCGTCCCGTCCCCTCCCGTCCCCTCCCCGTCCCCTCCCGTCCCGTCCCCTCCCCTCCCCTCCCGTCCCGTCCCCTCCCCTCCCGTCCCCTCCCCTCCCGTCCCCTCCCGTCCCTCCCCTCCCGTCCCCTCCCCTCCCGTCCCGTCCCGTCCCGTCCCGTCCCCTCCCCTCCCCTCCCCTCCCCTCCCCTCCCCTCCCCTCCCTCCCGTCCCGTCCCGTCCCCTCCCCTCCCGTCCCGTCCCGTCCCCTCCCGTCCCGTCCCCGTCCCCTCCCGTCCCGTCCCGTCCCCTCCCGTCCCGTCCCCTCCCGTCCCCTCCCCTCCTGTCCCCTCCCCTCCCTCCTGTCCCCTCCCCTCCTGTCCCCTCCCGTCCCGTCCCCGCCCACCCCCCCTTCCCCGCCCCCCCTTCCCCCGCCCCCGTCCCCTCCCGGCCCCTCCCGTCCCCCCGGCCCCCTCCCCCCCCCCGCCCTCTACTTTCAGGAAATGATGGGAGAATCAGGAAACCGTATGTTGTGGGAAAAATGCCACTTTGTGAGTCAGACTTGAAGGTTTCAACAATACAGTTTTATTAAACGAAGCTTCGTGGAGGAAAGGCACTAACAAGCAGCAAACCTTCTCTCAATGAGACAATAGGAGCAGTCCATCTTTATACCCTTTACACAATAGATGGATCGGACATCTAGCCATTATCACATCGTTGTAATCAAGTAGGTGATCGATTGTTAACACATCGTTATAGACAAATACAGACAGATACAGACATAAGCATGTTAACATCGCATTGTTCTATGAATGGATACATTTCCTACGTCAGTGACTATCAATGACTTTAGTTTCGGTCTATTCATACAGTAGTTTACAGTATTTGGTTTTCCTGCATTTTGTATTCCCGATCCCACCTGTAGCTAATCTCTTTACCAGACCCTTTTGTCCCTATTTCCACTGGCTTCCTGCAGTATCTAATTCCTGCATATTTTAATTTACAAGTAGTTGTCTGAGTGTCTTTAATTCTAAGTAATTGTCTGGGCTAAGAGTCAGTATCCGTTTAATGTCTCTTTCCCAGGTGACTGTTTGTGTGCCAGGCCACTGTCTTATGTGTGTCCATCTGTATATTTTTCCTCCTTCACCATATCTCTGACCCAACTCTTTATTGCTGTGCTCTGAAGTTTGTCCTATCTGTACACAGAGCCAAGAAGACTGATAGACTTGTCAAGGATGCAGTGGAAGCGAGGCTACGGATGGTGATCCCTTATATAGACACCTGGCCAAAGGTAAAGGCACAGCAGGCAGACTTCACCTGCATATTCCTGTAAACCCAGGGATGAACTGGCTCAGGCCCGGTACATTTATAATCACACACGCTGGGGAACAGTGTATGGATAATGAAGTGGATTGAATTCACCATCGTAACCCACTGATGGGATTCAACTCCAATAGATTGCCTGGGAAAAGGTTCAATTTAATTATTGTGAGCCTCTGTGCCCAACATGGGTTAGGGATGCTCTGCTGGTCTTCACCAGAGTACAGAGTACCAGAGTTTCAAGCGGAGCAAGCTGAGAGGAGCGACTTGTGGAGGGAGCTTTTTACTGGTAAGAGTTTTACTTGCTGTATCTGATTTTTAGCGGGGTTTTTGTTTTTAAAAGTTTATTATTTTTAACGGTAAATGCGGAAGTAGGCCGCAGGGTGACCTGGGAAGGGGTCATTTAGCGCGCGAGGTTTTAAAAGGCAGGCCGCACTATTCAGTGGGTAGCAGAGTGAGAGCTGAAGGGCTTTGGCTCAACGGGCTTCGGAGGAAACGGGCGAGGGAGGGTAGGTTTAAAGAAAAAATAAAATTATTTTTTGTTTTTCAACTTTTAAATCTTAAGTTCTTTCCCTGTGGAATCTGAGGAAAAGGGGCATTATGAATGTGAAGCCAGTTTGCTGTTCTCAGTGCCGGATGTGGGAGGTTGTGGAGTCTCCTAGAAGTGCATATCTGCGCTGGGTGTGTTGAGCTGTGGCTCCTAAGGGACCGAGTTAGCGAACTGGAGCTGCAGCTCGAGGACACTCGTCTGGTCAGGGAAAGCGAGGAGGTGATAGATAGGAGTTATAGGCAGGTGGTCACACCGGGGCCACAAGAAGCAGGCAAGTGGGTCACAGTCAGGAAAGGGAAAAGTCAGGTGGTAGAGAGTACCGCAGTGGTTGTGCCCCTTAAAAATAAGTAGTCTTGTTTGAGTACTGTTGGGGTGGACAGCCCACCTGGTGGAAGCAGCAGTGGTCGTGCCTTCGGCGCGGAGCCCAGACTTGTAGCACAGAAGGGTAAGGAAAGGAGGAGGAAGGCAGTGGTGATCGGGGACTCTACAGTGAGGGGGTCAGACAGGCGTTTCTGTGGAGGAAGTCGAGAAATGCGGATGGTGGTTTGCCTCCCTGGTGCCGGGCTCAGGGGTGTTTCTGACCACATCCAAGAAATCCTGAAGTGGGAGGGAGAGGAATCAGAGGTCGTGGTGCATACTGGTACCACTGACATAGGCAGGAAAGGGGAAGGGGTTATGAAAAGAGAATATAGGAAGTTAGATAGGGAGTTAAGAAGGAACGCAAAGGTAGCAATCTCGGGATTGCTGCCTGTGCCACGAGACAGTGAGGGAAGGAACGGAATAAGGTGGAGGATAAATGCGTGGCTGAGGGATTGGAGCAGGGGTCAGGGATTCAGGTTCCTGGATCATTGGGACCTCTTTAGGGGCAGGTGCGACCTGTACAAAAAGGACGGGTTTCACTTAAATCCCAGGAGGACCAATATCCTGGCGGGAAGGTTTGCTAAGGCTACAGGGGAGTGTTTAAACTAGAATGGTTGGGGGGTGGGAATCAAAATGAGGTGACTGGGAGAGGGAAGGTTAGCTTAAACATAAAAGGGGCTTGTAGACAGTGTCAGAGGGAGGATAGGCAGGTGACGGAGAAGGGGAGCGCTCAGACCGAAGGGTTGAGATGTGTTTATTTTATCGCAAGGAGTGTAGTGAACAAAATGGATGAGCTTAGAGCGTGGATCACTACTTGGAAGTGTGATGTGGTGGCCATTACAGAGACTTGGGGTTATCTCAGGGACAGGATTCTTTACTTCAAGTGCCGGGTTTCAGATGTTTCAGGAGGGGCAGGGAAGGAGGCAAAAGAGGTGGGGGAGTGGCACTGTTGATCAGGGATAGTGTCACGGCTGTAGAAAAGATGGATGCCACAGAGGGATTGTCTACGGAATCTCTGTGGGTGGAGGTTCGCAACAGGAAGGGGTCAATAACTTTACTGGGTGTTTTCTATAGGCCGCCCAATAGTAGCACGGATGTGGAGGAGCAGATAGGGAAGCAGATCCTGGAGAGATGTGATAATAACAGAGTGGTCGTGATGAGAGATTTTAATTTCCCAAATATCGATTGGAATATCCCTAGGGTAAGGGGTTTAGATGGGGAGGAGTTTGTTAGATGTGTTCAGGAGGGCTTCCTGACACAGTATGTGGATAAGCCTACAAGAGGAGAGGCTGTACTTGATTTGGTATTAGGGAATGAACCTGGGCAGGTGTCAGATCTCTCAGTGGGAGAGCATTTTGGGGATAGTGATCATAACTCTATCTCCTTTACATAAGCAATGGAGAGAGGCATAAATTGGAAGGAGGTTTTCTCAGGGAAATGTACAGAAGAAATGTGGCAAATTTTCAATTTAGAAGAGCAAGAAGGGGTCATGAGAAGGCCTTGGCAGACAGGATAAAGGAAAACCCCAAGACATTCTACAAGTATGTTAAGAGCAAGAAGATAAGATGTGAAGGAGTAGGACCTATCAAATGTGACGGTGGGAAAGTCTGTATAGAACCGGTAGAAACCGGTTTAATTTCTTCCCAAAATGCTCTCCCACTGAGAGATCTGACACCTGCCCAGGTTCATTCCCTAATACCAAATCAAGTACAGCCTCTCCTCTTGTAGGCTTATCCACATACTGTGTCAGGAAGCCCTCCTGAACACATCTAACAAACTCCTCCCCATCTAAACCCCTTACCCTAGGGATATTCCAATCGATATTTGGGAAATTAAACCGGTTTCTCTTAATTTAATTTCTCTTCCCTCGCCTCCCACAGTAACCTGGGGTACATCCCATCCGGTCCTGGCAATTTATCTAACTTGATGCTTTTCAAAAGCTCCAGGACTCTAAGGGGCAATTTTTTTAACCTGGCCAATCAACCTAACCCACACATCTTTGGACTGTAGTTTATATGGATTTCAGCAAGGCGTTTGATTAGATGCCCCATGCAAGGCTTATTGAGAAAGTGAAGGGGCATGGGATACAAGTGATGATTGCCTTGTGGATTCAGAACTGGCTTGCCCACAGAAGGCAAAGAGTGGTTGTAGCATGGAGGTCGGTCACCAGTGGAGTGCCCCAGGGATCTGTTCTGGGACCCTTGCTCTTTGTGATTTTTATAAATGACCTGGATGAGGAAGTGGAAGGATGGGTTGACAAGTTTGCTGATGACACAAAGGTTGGAGGTGTTGTGGATAGTGTAGAGGGATGTCAGCAGTTGCAACGAGACATAGATAAGATGCAAGACTGGGCGGAGAAGTGGCAGATGGACTTCAACCCAGATAAGTGTGTGGTGGTTCATTTTGGCAGGTCGAATAGGATGAAAGAATATAATATTAAGGGTAAGACGCTTGGCAGTGTGGAAGATCAGAAGGATCTTGGGGTCCGGGTTCATAGGACGCTCAAAGCAGTGTCGCAGGTAGAGGCTGTGGTTAAGAAGGCGTATGGAATACTGGCCTTCATCAATAGAGGAATTGAGTTTAGAAACCGGGAGATAATGCTGCAGCTGTATAGGACCCTGGTCAGACCCCACCTGGAGTACTGTGCCCAGTTCTGGTCGCCTCATTACAGAAAGGATGTGGAAGCCATAGGAAGGGTGCAGAGGAGATTTACAAGGATGTTGCCTGGATTAGGTGGCATGCCTTATGAGCTTAGGTTGAGAGAGCTAGGTCTTTTCTCCTTGGAGAAGCGAAGGATGAGAGGTGACCTGATAGAGGTGTATAAGATGTTGAGGGGTATTGATAGAGTGGATTCTCAGAGGCTTTTACCCAGGGCTGAAATGGTTGCCACAAGAGGTCACAGGTTTAGGGTGCTGGGGAGAAGGTACAGAGGAGATGTTAGGGGTAAGTTTTTCACTCAGAGGGTGGTGGGTGCGTGGAATCGGCTGCCAGTAGTGGTGGTGGAGGCGGATTCGATAGGGTCTTTTAAGAGACTTTTGGATAAGTTCATGGAAGTTAGTAAGATAGAGGGTTATAGGTAAGCCTAGTAGGTAGGGACATGTTCGGCACAACTTGTGGGCCGAAGGGCCTGTTTGTGCTGTAGCTTTTCTATGTTCTATGTTCTAATAATGAGGAGTAAAGGAGAGCATGCTAGGAGCAGAACCAGATATACCTAAAAATGAAGTGCCAACCTGGTGAAGCTCCAATACAGGAGTAAATACATGATGAAATGTGGAAACAATGTGTCACAGGCAAAGCTAAATGATTCCAAATGAACAGATCAGATCAAAGCTCTTGTAGTCCAGCCACATCCAGTCGTGATGGTGGCAGATAATTGCTGAGGCATTTGAAACCATCTTCAGCCAGAAATGTTGATTGGATGATCCATCTCGGCTTCCTCCAGAGATCTCCAGTATCACAGATGACAGTCTTCAGCCAATTTGATTCACATCATATTAGGAAATGGCAGAGCACACTTGACACATCATCAGGCCTGAATACAAGGGTCCAAGACTGAAGACTTGAGTTCCAGAACATCTGTGGAATGAAGCTAGTACAGTACTGCTGTGATGGTTGGAGGCCAATCATCTCAACTCCATGACATCTGTGCAGGAATCATAGAGTCATATAGGTTTACAGCATGGAAACAGGCCCTTTGGCCCAACTTGTCCATGTCGCCCCTTTTTTTAACCCCTAAGCTAATCCCAGTTGTCTGTGTTTGGCCCATATCCCTCTATACCCATCTTACCCATGTAACTGTCTAAACGCTGTTTAAGATAAAATTGTACCCACCTCTACTACTACCTCTGGCAGCCTGTTCCAGACATCACCACCCTCTGTGTGAAAGAATCGCCCCTCTGGACCCTTTTGTAGCTCTCCCCTCTCACCTTAAACCTATTTCCTCGAGTTTTATACCCCCCTACTGAAAAAAGTCTCAGTCTATCCAGCCTCTCCTTATAACTCAAAACAACAAGTCCCGGTAGCATCCTAGTAAATCTTTTCTGCCCTCTTTCCAGTTTAATCATATCCTTTCTATAATAGGGTGACCAGAACTGGACATAGAACTTCAATTGTGGCCTTACTAATGTCTTTTACAACTTCAACAAGATGTCCCAACTCCTGTATTCAATGTTCTGACCAATGAAACCAAGCATGCCGAATGCCTTCTTCACCCCTCTTCCACCTGTGACTCCACTTTCAAGGAGCTATGAAACTGTACTCCTAGATCTCTTTGTTCTATAACTTTCCCCAACACTCTACCGGGGCGGCACGGTAGCACAGTGGTTAACACTGCTGCTTCACAGCTCCAGGGACCTGGGTTCGATTCCCGGCTTGGGTCACTGTCTGTGTGGAGTTTGCACCTTCTCGTGTCTGCGTGGGTTTCCTCCGGGTGCTCCGGTTTCCTCCCACAGTCCAAAGATGTGCGGGTTAGGTTGATTAGCCATGCTAAAATTGCCCCTTAGTGTCCTGGGATGCGTAGATTAGAGGGATTAGCGGGTAAAAATATGTAGGGATATGGGGGTAGGGCCTGGGTGGGATTGTGGTCGGTGCAGACTCAATGGGCCGAATGGCCTCTTTCTGTACTGTAGGGTTTCTATGGTTTCTTTCTATTACCAGAGTATGTCCTGCCCCGATTCGATCTACCAAAATGCATCACCTCATATTTATCTAATTTCAACTAAATGTAGGGATATGGGGGTAGGGCCTGGGTGGGATTGTGGTCGGTGCAGACTCGATGGGCCGAATGGCCTCTTTCTGTACCGTAGGGTTTCTATGATTCTATGATGATTCTGTGAGCTCCATCTGCCATTCATCGGCCCACTGGCCCAATTGATCAAGATCCCATTTCAATCCTAGATGACCTCCTTCACTGTCCAGTATGCCATCAATGTTGGTATCATCCGCAAACTTACTAACCATGCCTCCTAAATTCTCATCCAAATCATGAATGTAAATAACAAATAACAGTGGATCCAGCACCGACCCCTGAGGCACACCGCTGGTCACAGGCCTCCAGTTTGAAAAACAAGCCTCTACAACCACCTCTGTCTTCTGTCGTCAAGCCAATTTTGTATCCAATTGGCTACCTCACCCTCGATACCGTGAGATTTAACCTCATGCAACAATCTACCATGCGGTACCTTGTCAAAGGCCTTGCTAAAGTCCATGTAGACAACGTTGACTGCACTGCCCTCATCTACTTTCTTGGTTACCCCTTCAAAAAACTCAATCAAATTTGTGAGACATGATTTTCCACTCACAAAGCCATGCTGACTGTCCTTAATCAGTCCTTCCTTCTCTAAATGCCTGTCGATCCTGTCTCTCAAAATACCTTCAAACAACGTATCCACTACAGACGTTAGGCTCAACAGTCTGTAATTCCCAGGCTTTTCACTGCAGCCGTTCTTAAACAAAGGCAGAACATTTACTACCCTCTAATCTTCAGGCAACTCATCTGTGGCTGTCGGTGATTCAGATATCTCTGGTAGGGGACCCACAATTTCCTCCCTAGCCTCCCACAACGTCCTGGGATATATTTCATTGGGTCCTGGGGTTTATCTACCTTGATGCACTTTAAGATTTCCAACACCACCTCCTCTGTAAAATGTACACTCCTCAAGACATCACTATGTAAGGGACTAAGGAAAATTTGTGGGGAAGACAGTTACCAGGGTTCTTTGTCCCTGGTGGGCTTCAGTGTCCTGTTTGCCAGGTGGGTGCTGTGAACAGGATGCTGTTGGTTGAGTGATGTGGGCTGGGCCAATGGGATTGCTCTGGGGGCGGGAGGGAAAAAAAAGGGCGCCAGGAAGTGAGGAGTGCAGAGAGAGAGAGGCAGAGCTGGAGAGGCAGAGAGCTGGAGAGAGAGAGCTTTTTCCAGGCAGGGAGAATTCGGTTTGGAGTGAGAGGCAGCCAGGCATTCCCCTGCCTGTTCTTTTCATTACTGCCGAGGAGGACAGCATTCAGCGCACTCGACCTACGTTGCTGCACGGATAGCTCGCAGCACCTCTGCCTCCTGCGGCATCATCTTCCACACGTGTGTCTCTCCTGGACTGTGTGTGGGTGTCGTGAGTAACTGGTGGGGACTATACAGTCCAACTGGATCAGTATCTACGAATGTGTTACGGAGGATGAGTTTCCCCATATGTGCACCAATGGTTATAGATCAGAGCTCACTGTTTTATGTCTGTTAATGATATGTGTTATTAAATTTATTTTTGATATTCCGACTTACAGTACTGACATTTATGGGTAAACAGGGAATTAGCCAAATCAACATCAACCGCTAGGAATTCGGGATCCTGTTGATTGAATATTTAAATAGTAGCCCCATATAGTGGTCATCAGGGGGTTACAACTATATTTCTCCAAGTTGCCTAATATCCATGCCTTTTTCAAAATAAATACTGATGAGAAATATTCGTTTAGGATTATATTGTGCTGGAGTATCAGTCAGGATTATATCATGCTGGAGTAGAGGCTAGATTATGCTGTATCAGTCTAGTGCTGGAATATCAACCCAGATATTCAGCGCGTTGGCGACCGGTGCTCCGGCCCCGGCGGCGGGGCACCGGCGTATCCGTTAGGAATGGGTTAACAGACCTTAGGAACAAAAGAGTTGTCAGGGAGAAAATCGGACCTCTCAGGGACAAAGGAGGGGAATTATGCTTAGAACCCAAGGGAATATGGGAGATCCTAAATGAATACTTTGCATCGGTATTCACGAAGGAGAGGGGCGTGTTAACCGGGAGTGTCTCGGAGGGAGGTGTTGACCCGTTAGAGAAAATCTCCATTACAAGAGAGGAAGTGTTAGGTTTTTTAGGGAACATTAAAACTGACAAAACCCCAGGGCCTGATGGCATCTATCCTCGACTGCTCAGGGAGACGAGAGATGAAATTGCTGGGCCTCTGACGGAAATCTTTGTCGCTTCTTTGGACACGGGTGAGGTCCCTGAGGATTGGAGGATAGCGAATGTGGTCCCGTTGTTTAAGAAGGGTAGCAGGGATAACCCTGGAAATTATAGGCCGGTGAGCTTGACGTCCGTGGTAGGGAAGTTGTTGGAGAGGATTCTTAGAGACAGGATGTATGTGCATTTAGAACGGAACAATCTCATTAGTGACAGACAGCATGGTTTTGTAAGAGGGAGGTCGTGCCTTACAAATTTGGTGGAGTTTTTTGAGGAAGTGACAAAAACAGTTGGTGAAGGAAGGGCCGTGGATGTCGTCTATATGGATTTCAGTAAGGCATTTGACAAAGTCCCACATGGCAGGTTGGTTAAGAAGGTTAAGGCTCATGGGATACAAGGAGAAGTGGCTAGATGGGTGGAGAACTGGCTTGGCCATAGGAGACAGAGGGTAGTGGTCGAAGGGTCTTTTTTTCCGGCTGGAGGTCTGTGACCAGTGGTGTTCCGCAGGGCTCTGTACTGGGACCTCTGCTATTTGTGATATATATAAATGATTTGGAAGAAGGTGTAACTGGTGTAATCAGCAAGTTTGCGGATGACACGAAGATGGCTGGACTTGCGGATAGCGAAGAGCATTGTCGGGCAATACAGCAGGATATAGATAGGCTGGAAAATTGGGCGGAGAGGTGGCAGATGGAGTTTAATCCGGATAAATGCGAAGTGATGCATTTGGAAGAAATAATGTAGGGAGGAGTTATACAATAAATGGCAGAGTCATCAGGAGTATAGAAACACAGAGGGACCTAGGTGTGCAAGTCCACAAATCCTTGAAGGTGGCAACACAGGTGGAGAAGGTGGTGAAGAAGGCATATGGTATGCTTGCCTTTATAGGACGGGGTATAGAGTATAAAAGCTGGAGTCTGATGATGCAGCTGTATAGAACGCTGGTTAGGCCACATTTGGAGTACTGCGTCCAGTTCTGGTCGCCGCACTACCAGAAGGACGTGGAGGCATTGGAGAGAGTGCAGAGAAGGTTTACCAGGATGTTGCCTGGTATGGGGGGTCTTAGCTATGAGGAGAGATTGGGTAGACTGGGGTTGTTCTCCCTGGAAAGACGGAGAATGAGGGGAGATCTAATAGAGGTGGAGAAGATTATGAAGGGTATAGATAGGGTGAACAGTGGGAAGCTTTTTCCCAGGTCGGAGGTGACGATCACGAGGGGTCATGGGCTCAAGGTGAGAGGGGCGAAGTATAACTCAGATATCAGAGGGACGTTTTTTACACAGAGGGTGGTGGGGGCCTGGAATGCGCTGCCAAGTAGGGTGGTGGAGGCAGGCACGCTGACATCGTTTAAGACTTACCTGGATAGTCACATGAGCAGCCTGGGAATGGAGGGATACAAACGATTGGTCTAGTTGGACCAAGGAGCGGCACAGGCTTGGAGGGCCGAAGGGCCTGTTTCCAGTGCTGTACTGTTCTTTGTTCTTCCAATTAAGCCCTAATTTGATGTCAATTATTCATTAGAAGTCACTGATATATAAAGGGGTCAGAGGTAGCACTATTTTGTTGGTGGAGAATTGTGTGTGAAATTGGATCAAAGAAATAAAGGTATTTTATGAAGAAGCAGGATTCGTGTCTCCTTTATAGCAACTGAGAGGCTCAAACAGTGGTTGCAGAGAATGGTTGTTGGTTCCAAGTAAAGGGCTACCAGTTACAACTTTTTTGGAAAAAAAATGAAGACTGCACTCAAATTCTAAATCAGCAAAGGAGTGAGTAGGAGACATCAAAATGGCTGAACTAAGAATAAAAACGTCAAGATATGACTATCCACCATTATTTTCAGAAACTTAACCTTATGACCACTGGAGAAGTGAAGTCATCATGTGGACTATTGGTAACTGCTTTGGGAAAAAGGAAGCAAGGTATGGCATTGGCTCTTTCTTTACCTTATAGAAGTAAAATCAGACGCAGTGTGTTTTCTGAATTGGAGTTGGAACATTTGAACTCAGAAGAAGATCTGGATAATTTCTTAAACTTCATGGGTAAGATTTATCAAAAGGATGACTTATTAAGTGCGTATGAACCCTGGTCAGAATTTGATAGATTTCAGTGATCAGAGGAAGAGTATGTGATGGAATTTAGTAGACTATATAAAAGGCTGCAAAAACACCACCTGGAATTTTCGCAGTCCGTGTTGGCGTTGAAGTTACTGGACAGTGCTAAAGTGACCAAAATGGATAGGCTCCTGGTTTGACAGGAGTTAAGTTTGCAGATAATACTTTATTCGATCAAATGACAGAGGCCTTAAAAAAATTTCTAGGGAAACATTCTATCCCTACGGCTCTTATGACACAAATGGGTCAGTCAGTGATAAAGCAGAATATGGAAGATACACTATTAACAGGATGGCAAGATCGTACAGGCACAAACAGGCTACGAGAGTATGACAAAAGATTGGGACCCAGAAATTATGAGGACGGAACGCCCTTTAATACCTGTAGCAGGAGGAAGGATATGGAGAATGGTAACAAGAAAATGAACCCAGAAATGCCCAGGGTATGATAAGTCGGTGTTTTTGGTGTGACTCTGAATTTCATTATGTTTTCAACTTTTCGAAACGATTTAATAGTGTTTGAGCTACATATGACATGCAAGAATCGGAAGTGGGAAACGATAGTGACCAGAAAGAAGGCTTTGTCCTATTAACAAGAAGCTCTACTCCTATAATGAGAGTTTTGGTTGCAGAGTCCTTTATTTGTGCCATATAAGACAGTAGCTGCACATCTACTGTGTATGGAATTGACTGGTTAAAATGTTACCTGGACTCTTTAAATGTTGAAAATCGGAACAAGGTTAAAGAACTTGAAAGTTCCACAAGTTTCAGGTTTGGGGATCATAATACCCTGAAGTCACTGAAAAAAGTGGTGACCCCTTGCAATATTGCTGGAGTGAATCATTTCATCAACACAGATGTTGTGTCAAGTGAGATACCTTTGCTTCTAAGTAGACTGTCGATGAAGAAAGCACACATAAAACTGGGTATGGAAAATGATACGGCAACAGTTTTTGGAAAAACAGTGGACTTACAATTTACACAGTCGGGACACTATTGTATTCCGTTAATGAAAAATAACTTTTTGGGGGGGAATAGGTTAAGGAAGTGTTATTAACATCCAGAAATGGGACTTCAGCTGATTAAAAAGCTCATTGTATTGAAACTGCATAGGCAATTTGCGCATCCATCTCCTCGGAGGCTGAAACATTTATTAAAGAATGCAGGGGTAAGAGATGAAGATGATACTAAGCTGATAGAACAGATCTGAAGCAAACAATATATTTATTTTGCACTTTGTAGATTTAGCGACCAGGTTTAGTCAATCAACCATTGTATGTAGTAAAGAAAAGAGTAATCCTGGATCACATCATGGAAAAATGGATAGGGACAGGAATGGGGCCGCCGGCAAAGTTCCTTACGGACAATGAGGGGGGATTTGATAATGGTGAGTTTAGGGATATGTGTGAAAACATGAATATCATAGTCATGAATACGGCTGCAGAAAGCCCATTTAGTAATATGATGTGTGAGAGAAACCATGCGGTAATAGACGAGATGCTCTGGAAAATTTTAGCAGATTGACCAAATTGCAAGTTAAATTCAGCCTTAGTATGGGCGGTACATGCAAATAATTCGTTGCAGATGGTTGGGGGCTATAATCCCGATCAATTAGTATTTGGTAGGAATCCTAGAATTCCTTCCATTTTGAATGACCAGCCTCCAGCTTGGGAAGGGGCTACAATTAGCTCTGCCTTTGCTGAACATTTAAATGCATTGCATATAAGTAGAAGAGCATTTTTAGAAGCAGGAGTCTCTGAAAGAATTCACAGAGCTTTAAGGCACAATGTACGGCTATCAAACACTGTTTTTCAGCAAGGAGACAAAGTATGCTAAAAGAGAGACAATTTTAATAAATGGAAAGCCCCAGGGAAGGATGTAGGCACAGATGGCAAAACAATTGTTTTGCAACATGGTAATCCGACAATTAGGGTACGTTTAGAAACATAGAAAAACTACAGCACAAACAGGCCCTTCGGCCCCACAAGTTGTGCCGAACATATCCCTACCTTCTAGGCCTACCTATTACCCTCCATCCTATTAAGTCCCATGTACTCATCCAGGAGTCTCTTAAAAGTCCCGATTGAGTTTGCCTCCACCACCACTGACGGCAGCCGATTCCACTCGCCCACCACCCTCTGTGTGAAAAACTTCCCCCGAACATTTCCCCTGTACCTACCCCACAGCACCTTAAACCTGTGTCCTCTCGTAGCAGCCATTTCCACCCTGGGAAAAAGCCTCTGAGAGTTCACCCGATCTATGCCTCTCAACATCTTATATACCTCTATTAGGTCTCCTCTCATCCTACGTCTCTCCAAGGAGAAAAGACCGAGCTCCCTCAGCCTATCCTCATAAGGCGTGCCTCTCAATCCAGGCAACATCCTTGTAAATCTCCTCTGCATCCTTTCAATAATTTCCACATCCTTCCTGTAATGAGGCGACCAGAACTGAGCACAGTACTCCAAGTGGGGTCTGACGAGGGTCTTATATAGCTGCATCATTATCCCCGGACTCCTAAACTCAATCCCTCGATTGATAAAGGCCAGCACACCATACGCCTTCTTAACCACCTCCTCCGCCTGCGGGGCCAATTTTAGAGTCCTATGGAACCGGACCCCAAGGTCCTTCTGATCCTCTACAGTACTAAGAGTCTTTCCCTTTATATTGTACTCCTTCATCCCATTTGATCTGCCAAAATGGACCACTACGCATTTATCTGGGTTGAAATCCATCTGCCACTTCTCCGCCCAGTCTTGCATCCTATCTATGTCCCTCTGTAACTTCTGACATCCCTCCAGATGATCCACAACCCCACCAACCTTCGTGTCGTCGGCAAACTTACCAACCCATCCCTCCACTTCATCATCCAGGTCATTTATGAAAATGACAAACAGCAAGGGTCCCAGAACAGATCCCTGGAGCACCCCACTGGTGACCGACCTCCATTTAGAAAAAGACTCAACTATACCCACTCTCTGCCTCCTTTGGGCAAGCCAGTTCTGGATCCACAGGGCAGCAGCACCTTGGATCCCATGCCCTCTCACTTTTTCTAGAAGCCTTGCATGGGGGGCCTTATCGAAAGCCTTGCTAAAATCCATATAAACCACATCTACCGCTTTCCCTTCGTCAATGTGTTTAGTCACATTTTTGAAGAACTCCACCAGGCTCGTAAGGCACGATCTGCCTTTGACAAAGCCGTGCTGAGTATTCTTGAGCATACTAAACCTCTCTAAATGCTCATAAATCCTGTCCCTTAGGATCTTCTCCATCAGCTTACCAACCACTGAGGTTAGACTCACCGGTCGGTAATTTCCTGGGCTATCCCTATTCCCCTTCTTGAAAATAGGAACCACATCCGCAATCCTCCAATCCTCCGGCACCTCTCCCGTCTCCATCGACGACGCAAAGATCATCGCCAGAGGCTCTGCAATCTCTTCCCTCGCCTCCCACAGTAACCTGGGGTACATCCCATCTGGACCCGGTGACTTATCTAACTTGATGCCATTCAAAGATTCCAGCACAACCTCTTTGTTAAAGTCCACATACTCAATCTTTTCAGTCCACCGCAAGCCCGCAGTACATCCACCCAGGTCCTTCTCCTCTGTGAAAACCGAGGCAAAATACTCATTAAGCACCTCTGCCATTTCTACTGGTTCCGTACAGACTTTCCCGCCTTCACCTTTTATAGGCCCTATTCCTTCACGTCTCATCCTTTTACTTTTCACATATTTATAGAAGGAGGAAGTGTTAGGTTTCTTCGAGAATTTAAAGACTGACAAATCCCCAGGGCCTGATGGAATCTATCCAAGGCTGCTCAGAGAGACGAGAGATGAAATCGCTGGGCCTCTGACGCAAATCTTTGTCTCGTCACTGGACGCAGGTGAGGTCCCAGAGGATTGGAGGATAGCTAATGTGGTCCCGTTATTTAAGAAGGGTAGGAAGGATAACCCGGGTAATTATAGGCCGGTGAGCTTGACGTCCGTGGTGGGGAAGTTGTTGGAGAAGATTCTTAGAGATAGGATGTATGCGCATTTAGAAAGGAATAAACTCATTAACGATAGTCAGCATGGTTTTGTGAGAGGGAGGTCATGCCTCACTAACCTGGTGGAGTTTTTTGAAGAAGTGACCAAAATGGTTGATGAGGGAAGGGCCGTGGATGTCGTCTATATGGACTTTAGTAAAGCGTTTGACAAAGTCCCTCATGGTAGGCTGGTGAAAAAGGTTGGATCTCATGGGATAAAGGGGGAGGTGGCTAGATGGGTGGAGAACTGGCTTGGTCACAGAAGACAGAGGGTGGTAGTGGAAGGGTCTTTTTCCGGCTGGAGGCCTGTGACTAGTGGTGTTCCGCAGGGCTCTGTATTGGGACTTCTGCTGTTTGTGATTTATATAAATGATCTGGAAGAAGGTGTAACTGGGGTGATCAGTAAGTTTGCGGACGACACAAAATTGGCAGGACTTGCAGATAGTGAGGAGCATTGTCAGAAGCTACAGAAGGATATAGATAGGCTGGAAATTTGGGCAAAGAAATGGCAGATGGAGTTCAATCCTGATAAATGCGAAGTGATGCATTTTGGTAGAAATAATGTAGGGAGGAGCTATATGATAAATGGAAGAACCATAAAGGGTGTAGATACGCAGAGGGACCTGGGTGTGCAAGTCCATAGATCCTTGAAAGTGACATCACAGGTGGAGAAGGCGGTGAAGAAGGCATATGGCATGCTTGCCTTTATAGGACGGGGCATAGAGTATAAAAGTTGGGGTCTGATGTTGCAGATGTATAGAACGTTGGTTCGGCCGCATCTGGAATACTGCGTCCAGTTCTGGTCGCCACACTACCAGAAGGACGTGGAGGCTTTGGAGAGAGTACAGAGGAGGTTTACCAGGATGTTACCTGGTATGGAGGGGCTTAGTTATGAGGAGAGATTGGGTAAACTGGGGTTGTTCTCCCTGCAAAGACGGAGGATGAGGGGAGACTTAATAGAGGTGTATAAAATTATGAAAGGCATAGATAGGGTGAACGGTGGGAAGCTTTTCCCCAGGTCGGTGGTGACGTTCACGAGGGGTCATTGGTTCAAGGTGAAGGGGGGGAGGTTTAACACAGATATCAGAAGGACATATTTTACACAGAGGGTGGTGGGGGCCTGGAATGCGCTGCCAGGCAAGGTGGTGGAGGCGGACAACACTGGGAACGTTTAAGACTTATCTAGACAGCCATATGAACGGAGTGGGAATGGAGGGATACAAAAGAATGGTCTAGTTTGGACCAGGGAGCGGTGCGGGCTTGGAGGGCTGAAGGGCCTGTTCCTGTGCTGTATTGTTCTTTGTTTGTTCTTTGCCTCAGGGTTCTCCTTAATCCTACCTGCCAAGGCCTTCTCGTGACCCCTTCTGGCTCTCCTAATTTCCTTCTTTAGTCCCTCCCTACATGCCGTATACTCATCTAGATCCCTATCTTCGCCAAGCTCTCTGTGCCTTTTGTACGCTTTCCTTTTCTTCGCGACTAGGTCCCGCACAGCTTTCGTGCACCACAGTTCCTTTAACCTACCAACACCTCCCTATCTGCTCGGAACGTTGTCCTGTAGAACTCTAGACAGACAGTCCTTGAAAAACTGCCACCTCTCTTCAGTACATTTCCCCGAGAATACCTCCTTGCAATTTACTCCTCTAATTTGCTGCCTTATGTCTTCATATTTCCCCATACTCCATGTAAACGCTTTCCTAGTTAGCCTGATGCTCTCTTTTTCCAATGCAAGCATAAAGGAGATAGAGTTATGATTGCTATCCCCAAGATGCTCTTCCACTGAGAGATCTGACACCTGTCCAGGTTCATTGGTCAGTATCAGATCAAGTACCGCCTCTCCTCTTGTAGGCTTGTCCACATGCTGTGTCAGGAAACCCTCCTGAACACATCTAACGAACTCCTCCCCATCCAATCCCCTTACTCTAGGGATATTCCAATCTATATTTGGTAAATTAAAGTCTCCCATCACAACAACTCTGCTATTACTGTATCTCTCCAGGATCTGTTTCCCTATCTGCTCCTCCACCTCCCTGTCACTATTGGGCAGCCTATAGAAAGCTCCCAGCAAAGTGATCGACCCCTTCCCACTCCAAACTTCCAGCCACAGAGACTCTGTAGACAATCCCTCCACAGCATACACCTTCTCTACAGCTGTGACACTATCCCTGATCAGCAGTGCCACTCCACCCCCTCTCTTGCCTCCCTCCCTGTCCTTCCTGAAGCATCTGAATCCCGGCACCTGGAGTATCCAGTCCTGACCCTGAGACATCCAAGTCTCTGTAATGGCCACCACATTACACTTCCAGGCATCGATCCACGCTCTGAGCTCATCCCCTTTATTCACTATACTCCTGGCATTAAAGTAAATACATCTCAATCCTTTGGTCTGAGCTCTCCCCTTCTCTATCCCCCGTCCATCCTCCCTCTTGCACTGTCTATAACCCTTCTCTGTTTGCGAGCTAACTTCCTCGCTCCCAGTCTCCTCGTCTCGATCCCCTCCCCCCAACCTATCTCGTTTAAACTCTCCCCAGTAGCCTTAGCCAACTTTCCCGCCAGGATATTGGTCCCATTCATCAAGGATAATAAGTACAGATTACAAACTTGCGAATTTAGAAAGAACAAACATGATGAGGAAACAGGATCATCTGATACTCACGCGTTTCAAAAGTATGAGAACCAGTTAGCTGAAATACAGGGTATCTGTAGAAGAACACAATACATCTGATGAACTAGAACAGGCCATTTTTCCGAAAGGACAACTGCCCAAGTTGGTACAAAAGTGACATCCTTGCCTGAAGGATCCAGTCAATGGAAGGATGCAACTGTCATTAGTAGAGCAGGGAAGGCCACTGGAAAGTATAAACACTGGTTGAATGTATAGAACGAATGTATAGAACATCTCCCACTCCACCTGACGAAGGAGCAGCACACTCCGAAAGCTAGTGGCATTTGCTACCAAATAAACCTGTTGGACTTTAACCTGGTGTTGTGAGACTTCTTACTGTGTTTACCCCAGTCCAATGCCGGCATCTCCACATCATGAATGTATAGAATACAGGGGAGGCCATCAAGACCAAAAATGGAGGGCACAGAAATGTAATGCCAGTTCAGAAAATAAGTCCGATAGTGAACGTGATCACAGGAAGATATCGAGAACTATTCCCACAGCAGGAGGGAAAGATCAAGCAGAATGCTACTAGGGGTAGAAGCCCACATGCTCGTGAGATTTTGGTCGCCTCCAGTAAATTAAATGAAAAAGTTATAAAAGATGCCAAGCAGCAAAAATTGCATAGTTGGAGTGAATTTTGGGATATACACGGAAGTACCAGATAGGGGACAAGAGCTCTATCTCACAGATAGATTTGCATGTAAAAGGTGCTTCTTGATGGAACTTATAAGGCAAAGGCCAGGCTTGTGGCAAGGGGATTTGAAGAACACTTAGAAGATCAGGATTTAAGGGTGGATTCACCTACGGCAGGAAAGGTTATTTTAAAGATCTTCTTGGCTCTGTTAGCTACAAAGGCGTGGGAATGCAAATCTATAGATATAAAAACAGCCTTTTTGCAGAGGCATCAACTTCAGAGAGACATTTTTCTCCATCCTCCTAAAGAGGCAGCTAACACAGAAGTACTCTGGAAGTTAATTAAGTGTGTATCTGGGCTAAATGATGTGTTTAGAGTTGGTATTTTTTGGTAAAGTCGGTTAAAAGCAGTTCCTGCAATGTTTTATTGCCACTATGAAGGAAATCTTTGTGGTATCTTTACGATGCATGTGGATGATTTTCTTGTGGGGTGGTAGTAGTGATTTCAAAGCTATTGTAATCTCTGGGCTGAGGAAGGAATTCAGGTTTGGAAGTCAGGCTTCAGGCGCTTTCAAATATATTGGTCTGGAAGTCGGACAGACTGAGTCAGGTGTCACTTTACATCAGCAATCTTATTTGGGGAGTATCAGCCCAATCGCAAATAGTCGTGGTAAGGCTTCACAAAAGGACACGGTGGTTTCGAAGACAGAAAAAGAGGAAGTTTGGCAACTGAAGTTTGGGCAACTAAATTAGCTAGGTAGACAGACTAGATCGGACGTTAGTTTTGATGTCCTAGAGTTGAATATGAAAATGAATGATCCTACAGTGGAAGGCATAATGAGAGCAAACAAAACGTTGGCCAAACATTGGCAGGACTGTGTTTTGAGGCTCCCGTTTTTAGGTGATCTTTGGCACCTGAAACTCATAGTTTATAGTGACGCATCCTATGCCAATTTGTGTGATGGGGTTTCAAGCGCAGGAGGTTTTCTAATATTTCTTTTGGGGGAAAATTGAAAATGTTGCCCCCTTGTGTGGGAAACAAAGAAAATAAGGAGAGTGGTTAAAAACACTGGCCGCTAAATTTTATAGAGGCAGTGGATATGGCCTTCTTCATATCCAAGATAGTAACAGAAATGAGGAGATTCAGGTAAAATAACCATTGAGTGTCACGTTGACAATAAATCCCTGTGGGAAAATGTGCACTCCACAAAAAGTGTAAATGAGAAAAGATTGAGGATCGACATAGCCAGCTTAAAGCAGATACAGGACAAAGGGGAAATATTAAAAATTAAATGGTCGATAGTAGCTATCAGTTGTCCGATTGTTTTACTAAGAGAGGGGCTAGTTCGGAAAAACTTTTGGACATTATTAATGAAGGGCGTATCTTTCTGTGAATGTATGTTTTTTTTAAAAGAGAAAGGGGAAATGGAGTGTTTTGTGTTTTCTGTGGAAAATCAATATTCAGCAAAATATATTTTTTCCCTCCAAGGGGAAGGGGAAACTGTTAGGAATGGGTTAACACACCTTCCAATTAAATCCTAATTTGATGTCAATTATTCAATAGAAGCCACTGATATTTTGTTGGTGGAGAAATCAGATCCAAGAAATAAAGGTTTTTTAAGAAGAAGCAGAGCCCGTGTCTCCTTAACTATACAGCAACTGAGAGGCTCAAACAGTATCGGCCCCGATTATATTGTGCTGGAGTATTAGCCCAGATTATATTGTGCTGGAGTATTAGCCCAGATTATATGCTCAATTCTCTGCATTAGGGCTTGGATGCACAACCTTCTGACTGAGGAGGAGTTTGAGAGGGACATGTATCACTCACTGAGGATATTAGACAACTGCCATTTGCACTAATGTGTCTTGCACAGTGTGACTCTCAGTCAGAAACAGACCGTTTACTAATCTGACTTTGCAGGAATGCTCCCGCTTCCTCTCTGTGACCACCATGTGATTGTTATTGTAATACACATGTAATACTGTTATTGGTAATGCACTAAAGCAAATCTCACCCATTTCTGACAGGCCATGAGCATATTATTACTGCCACAAAACATTACTGAGAGCTTGAGGAGCCTGACGAATATGGTGGATGAAGTCTGGTACTACGCAGGAGACAGGTCCACAGATGTGAGTAGCACAAGTGGATTGTGTGTTACAGAAGCTGTGCTGAACTTGGGAGGGAGGCCAGACTGGGGGATGGGGGAGGGATTAGACTTAGAGAGCGAGGGGGTAAATCTGGGGAGTGTGCACAGCTTAGCATCTAACGTTGGTCTGGAGTTCAGGCTTACCGGCTGACGCTGGTCTGGAGTTCAGGCTTACCGGCTGACGCTGGTCTGGAGTTCAGGCTTACCGGCTGACGCTGGTCTGGAGTTCAGGCTTACCGGCTGACGCTGGTCTGGAGTTCAGGCTTACCGGCTGACGCTGGTCTGGAGTTCAGGCTTACCAGATCACAGCTGCCCTAGAGCCTCAGTCTTGTGTGAGGAGATTCCACAATGGTGAATATCAGAGCTATCAGTGGTCCTCATTCAGGTCCACTCTCATTCCTTCATGTCTGACTGGAAGCTGGGCTGATTTCCTGTCTGGTCAACCAGTGGGACACAGTATGTGGGGAACAGTGAGTTTGCAAGCTGCAATCATCTACAGCTCAGCTAAGCATTAACTAGGGTGAGAGAGTGAACCTTCGAGTGACAATAACAGTTCTTTGTTGCTTCCTGGGCAGTCTAAGTGGTACACAAAGCGAGCCATTCTAGCAGGAATCTACAACAGTGCAGAGCTGGTGCTGCTACAGGATTCCTCTCCGGATTATGAAGACACTTGGAACTTTCTACAAAACCGTGTTATTGATGCTGTCAACATGGCTGACTCTGTCAAACAGGTCAGTTTGACACTCAGTCGCTTGAGCGACAAACACACACACTCACAGGCATCCCCTCACCCCCAACACGCACCCCACCCCTCCACCCCCACCACGCAACTCGCCCACACGCAGCACCCCCTCCACCCCAGGGACACACCGCCCCCTCAACCCCCAGGCATACCCACTGCCCCCCCGGCACCGCCACACATCCCCCTCCCCTCACCCACCCCCCCACACCCACACTCCCCCACGCACACCCACCCAGCCCCACCTCCCCACGCACACCTCCACGCCCACGCACCTCCCTGTGCCCCCACGTGACCCCGTGCACACATGCACCCCACAGACCCCGCCCCACCCGCGCCCCCCCACACCCCTTGACTCACCCCCCGCGCGCCCATGCGCAGTCACGTGCCCACCCCACACCCTGCATGCCACCCACCCCCCGGCCGCCCACCCCGCCCTGCCCTTGCCCAGCTCTCTCCCCCCCACCCCAGCGCGGCCCCACCCCCTGCCTCGCGCCCCCCCCCCGGCCTGCCCCCCCCCGGCCCGCCCCACGCGCGTGCCCCGCGGCCCTCCGCAACCGTGCCACCACTCCTCCCCGCCCCCACGCACTCCGGCCTCCCGATGCACCCTGGCCCCCCAGGCAACCCCGACTCTCTCTCTCCCCCCCCCCCCCCCAAGGCAACCCTGGCTCCCCCCGCCCCGAGGCACCCCCAACTCCCCTCCTCCTGAGGCACCCCCAACTCCCCTCACCCTGGCTCCCCTCCCCCCCCGGCACACTTGACTTCCCCCCCCCCCGCCCCTCCCCCCGGGCACCCCCGCCTCCCCTTCCCTCCCCCCCCCCCCCCACTCTCCAGGCACCCACGACTTCCACCTCCAGGCACCCTCAGGCAGTCATCCTACAGTGCAGAAAGAGGCTATTTGGCCCATCGCGTCTGCACCAACTACAATCCCACCCAGGCCCTATCCCCATATCCCCACATATTTACCCACTGATCCCTCTAACCTGTGCATCCCGGGACACTAAGGGCAATTTAGAATGGCCAATCAACCTAGCCCGCACATCTTTGGACTGTAGGAGGAAACCGGAGCACCCGGAGGAAACCCACACAGACACGGGGAGAATGTGGAAACTCCACACAGACAGTGACCCGAGTCGGGATTCGAACCCAGGTCCCTGGAGCTGTGAAGCAGCAGTGCTAACCACTGTGCTACCGTGCCGCCCCTAAGGCCCCCAACTCCAGGTCCCCGCCCCCCCCACCCCCACCCAGGCACCCCCGCCTCGCCCCCGCACGCCCGCGTGCACACCCACATCCCTGTGGCACCACCCTCTGTGCACTTTCACTATTCTTCTCACTTGCAAAGTCGTCCAGCAGCCTTGCTGGGCATTTATGATTGGAATACTGCACACTGACATTAAAGACATCACACATTCAGGACTATTCACAGTTCACACTCATCACTTTCTTCCAGACACACCCTGTCTTTCTTCCAGACACACCCTGTCTGAACGCTCTCACTGTGGGTTTCTGGGGTCACTCACTAATCAGATTTTCTTTTGCAGGTGAGATCAACAGGCAAAGCTCTTTTCCAGGGTGTCGTTGGAGCTGCGGTGACAGTAAGTGAAATATCCAAACAATATCCAAACAACCGTCCAAAGATGTGCAGGTTAGGTTGATTGGCCATGCTAAAATTGCCCCTTCGAGTCCTGAGATGTCTAGGTTAGAGGGATTAGTGGGTGGGATATGGGGATAGGGCCTGGGTGGGATTGTGGTCGGTGCAGACTCGATGGGCCGAAGGGCCTCTTTCTGCACTGTAGGGTATCTATCTATCTATCTATTAATCTGCCTGATTCATGCTATTGTGCCCCAAGTGTCCGCTGTGGTACTGAGTCACGCACACTGAGCTCGAGGGCTTCAGGCTAGATCCTGCACATGAGGAAAACCTGAGCTATGATAAATCGGCTAGGATGAGAACCCTGTATCTAGCCAGCCACCAGTGTTGGAAAGTGTGTACGAGAGGAGTGCAGCAATGATGCCTGCTGCTGTTGAATTGCTGATTGACACCTGCTCTCACACTTCAAGAGTGGCTACTTGGGCAATACTCTGAAGGCAATCTGGTGGTCTTTCCCAGACTCCACCCCAGTGACAGACACAACCTTCAGGTGACTGCCTCCACGTAGTCCCCCTTGCTTTCCCGGGCTAATGATTATTCCCTTTTTCTGCTTGAACAGCTGAAGAACCTGAGTGGCATTACCATGAATCGATGAGCGGTCTATGGATATCAAGATGAGCAGCGATTGGGACTGGCACCTTTGAATTCCTTTTTCAGCAGTAGCTGCACTCTGTGTATGTGTGTGTGTGTGTGTGTGCACGCACGTGTGCCAAGGTGGGAATTCTGTTATATGTAGAGTGCTGTGTTAAAGAGTTAAAATAAAGAGCAATCCAATGAGAAAATAAATTATCCTGTAAAAATGCTGTGCAGGATGATGGTCACTGAGGGTTCAGCTTATACTACCAACAGTTACACAGAAACTAAAAGCAGGGGTAGACCATTCAGCCCTTCAACCCTGTTCCGCCATTCATTTTGACCATGGTTCATCATTGAATTCAATATCCTGATCCCCCCCTTCCCCTCATATTCCTTGATCCCTTTAGTCCTGAGAGCCAAATCTAATTTCTTCTTGAAATCAGATGTGTTGGCCTCAACTACATTCTGTGATAGTGAATTCCACACATTCACCACCCTCTGGGTGAAGAAATATCTCCTCATCTCACTTCTAAAAGTTTTACCTCTTATCCTGGAACTATGAGCCCTAATTCTGGACTCCCCCACCATTTGGAACATGCTTTTTGAATCTACCCTGTCTAACCCTTAGAATTATATAAGTTTCTATGATATCCCCTCTCACTCTTCTAAATTCTAGTGAATATAATCCTAACCGACTTAGTCTCTCCTCATATAATAGACCTGCCATCCCGGGAATCAGTTTGGTAAACCTTCGCTGTACTGCCTCTATAGCAAGGACATCCTTCCTCAGATAAGGACACCAAAACTGCACGTGATACTCCAGATGTGGCCTCATCAACACCTATACAATTGTAGCAAAACATCCCTATCCCTATAATCAAATCCTCTCGCTATGAAGGCAAACATACCTTTTGCCTCTTTACTGCCTGCTGTAACTCCATGCTTACTTTCAGCAACTGATGCACGAGGACACCAAGGTCTCACTGAGTATTCACCTCTCTCAATTTGCACCGATTCAAGTAATAATCTGTCTTCTTATTATTGCTACCAAAGTGGATAACCTCACATTTATCCACATTATAGGAAGGGTGGAGTCACAATGTTGGGGGTTTCTTACAGGCCTCCCAACAGCCAGCGGAAGATAGAGGAGCAGATATGTAGGTAGATTTTGGAAAGATGCAAAAACAATGGGGTTGTTGTGGCGGGTGATTTTAACTTACACTATATTGACAGGGACTCACTCCTAGGGGCTTGGATGGGACAGAATTTGTAAGGAGCATCCAGGAGGGTTTCTTGAAACACTATGTAAATAGCCCAACTCGGGAAGGAGCCATATTAGACCTGGTATTGGGAATGAGCCCAGCCAGGTGAACGAAGTTTCAGTAGGAGAGCATTTCGGGAACAGTGATCATAATTCCGTAAGTTTTAAGATGCTTGTGGAAAGGATAAGAGTGGTTCTTGGGTGAAGGTGTTAAATTGGGAGAAGACTAACTACAACAACATTAGGCAGGAACTAGAGAGTGTAGATTGGGCGAGGCTGTTTGAGGGTAAATCAACATCCGACATGTGGGAGTGTTTCAAATGTCAGTTGATTGGAATTCAGGACCGGCATGTACCTGTGAGGATGAAGGATAAGTGGCAAGTATCGGGAACCCTGGATAACGAGAAATATGAGCCTTGTCAAAAAGAAAAGATTCATAAGGTCTAAAAGGCTTAGGACAGATGAAGCCCTTGAAGAATATAAACAACATAGGAGGGAACTTAAGGAAGCAGTTAGGAGGTCTAAATGCAGTCATGAAAAGTCCTTGGCAAACAGGGTTAAGGAAAATCCTATGGCATTTTATACGTACGTAAAGAGCAAGGGGGGTAGCCAAGGAAAGGGTTGGTCCACTCGAGGATAGTGGAGGGAATCTATGCATGGAACCAGAGGAAATGGGCAAAATAATAAATGAATACTTTGCCTCAGTATTCAGCAAAGAGAGGGATTTGATGGATGAGGAGCCTAGGGAGGGTGTGTAGATATTCTGGGTCATGTTAATATCAAAAAGTATTGGTATTGGGTGTCTTAAAAAGCATTAAAGTAGCTAAGTCCCCAGGGCCTGATGGGATCTACCCCAGAATACTGAGGGAGACGAGGGCGGAAATTGCTGGGGTCTTGGCAGAAATCTTTGTACCCTCATTGGCTACAGGTGAAGTTCCAGAGGACTGGAGGATGGCCAATGTTGTTCCATTGTTTAAGAAGGGCAGCAGGGATAATCCAGGAAATTATAGACTGGTGAGCCTCAGATCAGTGGTTGGGAAATTATTGGAAAAGATTCTTAGGGACAGGATTTACTCGCATTTTGAAACAAATGGACTTATTGGTGATAGACAGCATGGTTTTGTAAAGGGGAGGCCGTGTCTTACTACATCACGTTTTTCAAGGAAGTGACGAAGATGACAGATGAGGGAAAGGCAGTGGATGTTGAATACATGGCCTTCAGTAAAGCCTTTGACAAGGTACATCATGGTAGACTGGTATGAAAGGTGAAGTCACATGGGATCAGAGGAGAGCTGGCAAGATGGATACATAACTGGCTTGGCTACAGAAGATAAAGGGTAGCAGTAGAAGGGTGCTTTTCTGAATGGAAGGCTGTGACTAGCAGTGTTCCACAGGGGTTCAGTTCTGGGACCTTTGTTGTTCGTAGTATATATAAATGATTTGGAGGAAAATGTAGCTGGTCTGATTAGTACGCAGATGACACAAAAATTGGTGGAGTTGCGGATAGCGAAGAGGATTGTCAAGAGTTTACAGCAAGATATAGACCGGTTGGAGACTTGGGCGGAGAAATGGCCAATGGAGTTTATTCCGGTTAAGTGTGAGATAATGCATGTAGGAATTATACAGTAAATGGTAGAACCCTTAGGAGTATTGACAGGCAGAGCGATCTGGGCGTACATGTCCACCGATCACTGAAAGTGACAACACAGGTGGATGAGGTACTCAATACGGCATGCTTGCCGTCGTTGGTCAGGGCATTGAGTATAAAAATTGGCAGGTCATGCTGCAGCTGTACAGAACCTTAGTTAGGCCTCATTTAGAATATTGTATACAATTAAGGTCGCCACACTACCAGAAGGATGTGGATGCTTTGGAGAGGGTACAGAAGAGGTTTACCGGGATGTTGCCTGGTCTGGAGGGTATTAGCTATAAGGAGATCTTGGATAAACTTGGTTTGTTCTCACTGGAATGACGGAAGTTGAGAGGTGACCTGCAAGAGGTTTACCAGATGGAGTGGCATAGAGAGTAGATAGTCAGATGCTCTTTCCTAGGGTAGAAAAGTCAAGTATGAGGGGACATAGGTTTAAGGTGTGTGGGAAAAGTTTAGTGGAGATATGCAAGGCATTTTTTTTATACAGAGGGCGGTGAATGTCTGGAACACGCTGCCCAGGGAGATGGTGGGAGCAGGTACAATAGTGGCATTTAAGGGGCAACTAGAAGAATACATGAATAAGATGGAATGGAAGGATATGGACTCCTTAAGTGCAGTTTTAGTTTAGGCAGGCATCATGATCGGCACAGGCTTGGAGAGCCGAAGGTCCTGTTCTTGTGCTGTACTTTTCTTTGTTCTTTATTATACTGCATCTGCCATGCATATGCCCACAAACTCAGCCTGTCCAAATCACGCTGAAACATCTCTGTATCCTCACAGCTCACCCTCCCACCCAACTTTGTATCATCTGCAAATTTGGAGATAATACATTCAGTTTCATCTTCCAAATCATTAATACATAATGTGAACAGTTGATGTCCAGGCACAGATTCCTGCAGAACCCCTGTAGTCACTGCATTTACGCCAATCAGGAAAGGAGCCATTTATGCCAACTTTGCTTCCTATCTGCTAACCAGCTTTCTATCCATCTCAAGACATTACCTGCAATCCCATGTGCTTTACCTTTACATAGTAGTCTGTTAAGTGAGACTTTGTTGAAAGCCTTCCGAAAGTCTAAATTAACCACATTCACTGGTTCTCCTTGGTCAATTCTACCAGTTACACCCTCAAAGAATTCCAATACTTTCGTCAAGCATGATTTCTGCTTTGTAAATCCATGTTGACTTTGTTTGATTATAATACTGTCTTCCAAATACTAAGTTATGAAATCCCTGATAATGAACTCCTAGCAACTTGTCCGATACTGATATTAGTCTCACTGGTCTATATTTCCTGTTTTCTCTCTACCTTCCTTTTTGAATAGCAGGCTCACATTAGCTACCCTCCAATCTGTAGGAACCAGTCCTGAGTCCAAAGAATTTTGGAAAATAACCACTAATGGATCTACTATTTTCAGGACCACTTCCTTAAGTATTCTGGGATGAAGATCATCAGGACCTGGGTATTTATCCACTTTCAATCCCATCAATTTCCCCCAAACCATTTATCTACTAATGTTGATTTCCTTCAGCTCCATATTAAAACTTGTTTCTCTCAGAACTTCTGGTACATTATTCATGTCTTCCTTTGTGAAGACCGAAGCAAAGTACGAATTTAATTCCTCGGCCATTTTTTTATTCCCCGTTATGAATTCCCTTTTTTGACTATAAAGGGCCTACGTTTGTTTTTGTCAATCTTTTTCTTTTTACATACCTATAGAAACTTTTACAGTCAGTTTTTACATTCCTTGCTAGCTTACTTTCATACTTGTACTTTCTGAATAAATCCCTTGGCCCTCCTTTGCTGAATTTTAAACTGTACCCAATCATCAGGCCTATTGCTCCCTTAAACTGCTTCCTATCCTCAATCCTCCTGGGCGGCATATTGGCACAATGATTAGCACTGCTGCCTCACAGCACCGGGACCCGGGTTCAATTCTGGCCTTAGGTAACTGTCTGTGTGGAGTTTGCACATTCTCCCTGTGTGTTTCCTCCCACAGTCCGAAGATGTGACGGTTAAGTAGATTGGCTGTGCTAAATTGCCCCTTAGTGTCAGGGAGATTAGCAGGGTAAATATGTGGGGTTATGGGGATAGGGCCTGGGTGGGATTGGTGTCAGTGCAAGCTTGATGAACCAAACGTCCTCCTTTTGCACTGTAAGGATTCTTTGATTCTATTGCTTTTTCTTGCCAATTTGTATGCTTCCTTAAATCTGATGCTATCTCTAATTTCCCTTGTAAGCCATGGTTTGGCCACAATTCTCTTCCCACTCGTCCATCAAACAGGAATGAACAACTTTTGGAGTTCACCTATTCGCTCTTTAAATGTCTGCCATTGCCTGTCCACCATCTTTCCTCTCAATAATGTTTCCCTATCCATCATAGCCAATTCATGCCCCATACCATCATAGTTAACTTTATTAAGATTCAGGACCCTGGTCTCAGAGTCAACGACATCATTATCCACTTTGACAAATAATTCTAACATATTATGGTCACTCGTCCCCAAGGATTGTCTCACAATTAGATTGCCAATTAGTCCTTTTTCATTGCACAATACCCAGTTAAAGATGGCCTGTTCCCTTGTTGGTTCCTCAACATCTTGCTGCAGAAAACAATCCCATTCCTGGATAATGAGCAGCTGAAGGGGATGTGGGCAGCTGCCTGGACTATGGACAGCAGCTGGCAGCGGTCTGGGCAATGAAAGGTCTTTTCCGAGGTGATATTTCCATGTGGTGTTGGGGAGTGCAGCATTGTTAGAAGTGCAGCTTTCTGAATGGGACATTAAAGTGAGCTGCCCATTCAGGTGGACATTGAAGATTTGAAGAGGAGGTGTATCTTGGGAAATATTCTTCCAACACGACATTGACCAAACTCTGACCCTGTTCAATTAGCACACCCTGACACACTGCAGCAAGGTTTGTGTTGGAAGCAGCTATCCTGACTCAGTATTCCAGCCCTGACTGTACTCAGCTGGGGAGCATTTCCCAGTCTGCAGAAACTTCCAGTGGGATTGCTCACAGCCAGAATTCACCCTGTGTTAATTGGAATAGGCAGAGGGAGGAAGAGAAACCACCTGTGGAGGGAGTGATGAGAATGGACTTGGCTGTGAGGTCTTGTCCGTCATCTACAAGGCACGAGTCAGGAATGTGATGGAATACTCTCCACTTGCCTAGATAAGTGCAGCTCCAGCAACACTCAAGAAGCTCGACACCATCCAGGACAAAGCAGCCCACTTGATTGCTACCCTTTCGACAAACATTAATTCCTTCCACCATCGATGCACAGTGGCAGTATAGTGTATCATCTACTAGATGCACTGCAGGAACTCACCAAAGTTACGTAGGCAGCACCTTCCAAATTCATGAACACTACCACCTAGAAATACTAGGGCAGCAAATCATAGAATCCCTACAGTGCAGGAGGAGAAGGCAATTTGGCCTATTGAGCCTGCACTGACAATAATTCTTTCCAGGCCCTATACCCATAACCCCACGTATTTACACTGATAATCCCCGACACAAAGGGTCATATTAGTATCGCCATTCAACCCGCACACCTTTAGACAGAGAGGAAACCGGAACACCCGGAGGAAACCTGCAGACACAGGAAGAACATGCAGACTCCACACAGGCAGTTACCCGAGGCTAGAATTGAACCCAGGTCCCTGGCCTGTCAGGCAGCAGTGCTAGCCACTGTGCTGCCCCTGGGAACAGATATGTGGGAATACCACAACCTGGAAGCTTCCCTTTTTTAAAGAAATTTTTACCCTGTTCTGAGAGTTACAAAGCCAATGCTCAGAGTAGACCAGGCAAAACCAAATCCATTCCTTGCTTGCTCCAAAAAACATTTAAAATCCTCACATTCTTCCTCACATTTCCTGTATTGTTTCCCAAAACCTTAAATCTGTGCCTCCTCATCCTTGTTCTGACAGCCAGTGAGCACTGTTTTACTTTGTCTACCTTATTTAAATCTATTATTTTGTATAGCCTCGATCAAATCTCCTCTCAATCTCCTCCTCTCCAAGAAGAACTTCCCCAACCCAACCTTAGCAACATAGGACTTAGGAACAGAAGTAGGCCATTCACCTCTCGAGCCAGATCCACCATTTATTAAGATCCTGCCTGATCTGGTTTTGGTCTCAACTCCACTTCCCTGTCTAACCCTTGACTCTCTTGTCGAACAAAAATCTAACTTCACCATGATTAAATCCAATTACCCAGTCCCCACTGCTATCTGAGGAAGGAAATTTTAACGATTCTCAGAGAAAAAAAAACTTCTCACCTCAGTCTTAAAAGGATTTTAATTTTTAAACTGCCCATTGTAGTTAACCATGTTGGGTGAATGGTGACATTATGGTAATAGAGCTGGAGTAGTAATCCAGAGATCCAGACCAATGCTCAAATCCTACCACTGCAGCTGGTGCAGTTAAATTCAGCAAATAATATGGAATATAAAACTAGCGTTCTCCAAGGCGGCCTTCACGACACACGACAGCGCAGAGTCGCTGAGCAGAGACTGATAGCCAAGTTCCGCACACATGAGGACGGCCTCAACTGGGATCTTGGGTTCATGTCACACTATCTGTAGCCCCCACGACTTGCCTGGGCTTGCAAAATCTCATTAACTGTCCTGGCTGGAGACAATACACATCTCTTTAACCTGTGCTTAACCCTCTCTCCACTCACATTGTCTGTACCTTTAAGACTTGATTACCTGTAAAGACTCGCATTCCAACCATTATTTTGTAAATTGAGTTTGTGTCTTTAAATGCCCTGTCTGTGAACAAAACTCCCACTTACCTGATGAAGGAGCAGCGCTCCAGAAGCTAGTGGCTTGAGCTACCAAATAAACCCGTTAGACTTTAACCTGGTGTTGTGAGACTTCTTACTCTCTTTAATTAATCGAAACCTCTCTAAATGCTTGTTGATATTTTCCCTGGTTATTGTTTCTAAAACCTTTCCCACCATTGATAAATTAATTGACCTGTAGTTGCTCAGACTGTACTTGCACCCTTTCCTGAATAAGGGAGACACATTTGCCACTCTCCAATAATCTGGCACCTCCTCACTATTGAGGGAAGATTGGAAAGACATTCCCACCATCCCACTTTCCTTAGCAAGCCATCCTGAACTGATGGACTTGGCATAACTAAGCATAACTTAAAAGAAAATATTTTCAGTACCTCCTCCCTCAATTTTCACCCCATCTGCTGCCTGTACCATATCCACTTCCACTGTTATTTTGTCAACATTTCTGTTAGTAAACAGTGGATTGGCACTTGGGACTACGATGTTGTGGCCATTACGGAGACATGGGTAGAACAAGGACAGGAATGGTTGTTGGAAGTTCCGGGGTATAGATGTTTCAGTAAGTGTACGGTAGCTGGTAAAAGAGGTGGAGGAGTGGCACTGTTAATCAAGGAGAGTGTAACGGCTGCAGAAAGGCATTTCGAAGGAGATCTGCCTACAGAGGTAATATGGGCTGAGGTTAGAAATAGGAAAGGAGCGGTCACGTTGTTAGGAGTTTACTATAGGCCCCCAAATAGTAATAGAGATGTGGAGCGAGAAATTGCTAAGCAGATTATGGATAGGTGTGGAGGTCACAGGGTAGTTGTCATGGGGGACTTTAACTTTCCAAATATTGATTGGAGCCTTTATAGGTCGAATAGTTCGGATGGAGCAGTTTTTGTGCAGTGTGTGCAGGAGGGGTTCCTGACACAATATGTGGATAAGCCGACAAGAGGTGGAGCCACATTGGATTTGGTATTGGGAAATGAACTGGGCCAAGTGTTAGATTTGGTTGTGGGAGAGCACTTTGGAGATAGTGACCACAATTCGGTGTCTTTTGTTATTGCAATGGAGAGGGAGAGGGCCATGCGGCAGGGCATAGTTTACAATTGGGGGAGAGGTAATTATGATGCGATTAGGCGGGAATTAGGAAGCATAGGATGGGAACAAAAATTGTCAGGGAAAGGCACTAATGAAAAGTGGAACTTTTTCAAGGAACAAATACTGCGTGTCCTTGATAGGTATGTCATAAGAACATAAGAAATAGGAGCAGGAGTAGGCCATCTGGCCCTTCGAGCCTGCCCCGCCATTCAACAAGATCATGGCTGATCTGAAGCGAATCAGTTCCACTTACCCGCCTAATTCCCTTATCGATCAGAAAACTATCGACCCGTGATTTAAACATATTCAACGAGGAAGCCTCCACCACTTCAATGGGCAGAGAATTCCAGAGATTCACTACCCTCTGAGAGAAGAAGTTCCCCTTCAACTCTGTTCTGAACCGGCCCCCCCTTATTTTGAGGCTGTGCCCTCTAGTTCTTGTTTCCCTTCTAAGTGGAAAGAATCTCTCCACCTCTACCCTATCCAGCCCCTTCATTATCTTATATGTCTCTATAAGATCACCCCTCATCCTTCTAAACTCCAACGAGTACAGACCCAATCTGTTTAATCTCTCCTCATAAGCTACACCCCTCATCTCCGGTATCAACCTGGTGAACCTTCTCTGCACTCCCTCCAAGGCCAATATATCCTTTCGCAAATAAGGGGACCAAAACTGCACACAGTACTCCAGTTGCGGCCTCACCAGTGCCTTGTACAGTTGCAGCAAGACCTCCCTGCTTTTATATTCTATCCCCCTCGCGATAAAGGCCAACATTCCATTCGCCTTCTTGATCACCTGCTGCACCTGCAGACTGAGTTTTTGCGATTCGTGCACAAGGACCCCCAGGTCCCTCTGCACAGTCGCACGATGTAATTTTTCTCCATTTAAATAATATTCCAATTTACTATTATTTCTTCCAAAGTGGATAACCTCACATTTGCTAACGTTATATTCCATCTGCCAGATCCTCGCCCACTCGCTCAGCCTATCCAAATCTCTCTGCAGACTTTCCGCGTCCTCCATGCAATTCGCTTTCCCACTCACCTTCGTGTCATCAGCAAACTTGAATACCCTACATTCAGTCCCCTTCTCCAGATCATCTATGTAAATGGTAAACAATTGAGGCCCCAGCACCGATCCCTGCGGCACGCCACTGGTCACCAACTGCCAACCAGAAAAGCACCCATTTATCCCAACTCTCTGCTTCCTGTTAGATAGCCAATCCCCAATCCATGCCAACACCTTACCCCTAACTCCGTGTACCCCAATCTTCTGCAGCAACCTTTTGTGAGGCACCTTATCGAACGCCTTCTGGAAATCTAAAAACACCACATCCACCGGTTCCCCTCTGTCAACCGCACTAGTGACATCTTCATAAAAGTCCAGTAGATTCGTCAAACACGACTTTCCCTTCATGAATCCATGCTGCGTCTGCTTGATCGAACCATTCTTATTCAGGTGCTCTGTTATTTCCTCTTTAATAATGGACTCTAAAATCTTCCCAACTACGGACGTTAAGCTAACCGGCCTGTAGTTACCCGTCCCTGCCAGGCAGAGAGGAAATGGCCGAGTGAGGGAATCATGGTTCACAAAAGAGGTGGAATGTCTTGTCAAGAGGAAGAAGGAAGCATATGTAAGGTTGAGAAAACAAGGTTCAGTTGGCTCGATAGAGGGTTACAAGTTAGCAAGGAATGAGCTGAAAAAGGGGTTTAGGAGAGCTAGGAGGGGGCATGAGAAGTCCTTGGCGGGTCGGATCAAGGAAAACCCCAAGGCTTTTTACTCTTATGTGAGGAATAAAAGAATGACCAGGGTGAGGTTGGGGCCGGTCAAGGACAGCAGTGGGAATTTGTGCATGGAATCAGAAGAGATAGGAGAGGTGATGAATGAATACTTTTCTTCAGTGTTCACCAAGGAGAGGGGCCATGTGATTGAGGAAGAGAGGGTGTCACAGGCTGATAGGCTGGAGGAAGTAGATGTTCGGAGGGAAGATGTACTAGCAATTTTGAAGAAAGTCCCCTGGGCCTGATGAAATATATCCTAGGAGTCTTTGGGAGGCAAGGGATGAGATAGCAGAGCCTTTGGCATTGATCTTTGCGTCCTCACTGTCCACGGGGATGGTGCCAGAGGACTGGAGAGTGGCGAATGTTGTTCCTCTGTTTAAGAAAGGGAATAGAAATGACCCTGGTAATTATAGGCCGGTTAGTCTTACTTCGGTGGTCGGTAAGTAGATGGAAAAGGTCCTCAGGGATAGGATTTACGACCATTTAGAAAGATGCAGCTTAATCCGGGATAGTCAGCACGGATTTGTGAAGGGCAAGTCTTGCCTCACAAATTTGATAGAATTTTTTGAAGAGGTAACTAAGTATGTAGATGAAGGTAGTGCAGTTGATGTCATAAACATGGATTTTAGTAAGGTGTTTGATAAAGTCCCCCATGGTCGGCTTATGAAGAAAGTAAGGATGTGTGGGATAGAGGGAAGTTTGGCCGATTGGATAGGTAACTGGCTATCTAACAGAAGACAGAGGGTGGTGGTGGATGGAAAATTTTCGGACTGGAAACCGGTTACCAGCGGAGTGCCACAGGGATCAGTGCTTGGTCCTCTGCTATTCGTCATTTTTATAAATGACTTGGAGGAGGGGGCTGAAGGGTGGATCAGTAAATTTGCTGATGACACCAAGATTGGTGGAGTAATGGATGAGGTGGAGGGCTGTTGTAGGCTGCAAAGAGATATAGAGAGAATGCAGAGCTGGGCTGAAAAATGGCAAATGGAGTTTAACCCTGACAAATGCGAGGTGATTCATTTTGGTAGGACTAATTTAAATGTGGATTACAGGGTCAAAGGTAGGGTTCTGAAGAATGTGGAGGAACAGAGAGATCTTGGGGTTCATGTCCATAAATCTCTGAAGGTTGCCACTCAAGTGGATGGAGCCGTGAAGAAGGCCTATAGTGTGTTAGCTTTTATTAACAGGGGGTTAGAGTTTAAGAGCCGTGGGGTTATGCTGCAACTGTACAGGACCTTGGTGAGACCACATTTGGAATATTGTGAGCAGTTCTGGTCACCTCACTACAAGAAGGATGTGGAGACACTGGAAAGATTGCAGAGGAGATTTACCAGGATGCTGCCAGGTTTGGAGGGTAGGTCTTATGAGAAAAGGTTGAGGGAACTTGGGCTTTTCTCTTTGGACCTGAGGAGGTTGAGAGGAGACTTGATAGAGGTTTATAAGATGATGAGGGGGATAGATAGAGTGAACGTTCAAAGACTATTTCCTCGGGTGAAGGGAGTTGTAACTCCATTCACCCGAGGATGGGGGCAAGGCAGTGGACGTGGTATATATGGATTTTAGTAAGGCGTTTGATAAGGTTCACCATGGTAGGCTTCTGCAGAAAATGCAGATGTATGGGATTGGGGGTGATCTAGGAAATTGGATCAGGAATTGGCTAGCGGATAGGAAACAGAGGGTGGTGGTTGATAGTAAATATTCATCATGGAGTGCGGTTACAAGTGGTGTACCTCAGGGATCTGTTTTGGGGCCACTGCTGTTTGTAATATTTATTAATGATCTGGATGAGGGTATAGTTGGGTGGATTAGCAAATTTGCTGATGACACCAAAGTCGGTGGTGTGGTAGACAGTGAGGAGGGGTGTCGTAGTTTGCAGGAAGACTTAGACAGGTTGCAAAGTTGGGCCGAGAGGTGGCGGATGGAGTTTAATGCGGAGAAGTGTGAGGTAATTCACTTTGGTAGGAATAACAGATGTGTTGAGTATAGGGCTAACGGGAGGACTTTGAATAGTGTGGAGGAGCAGAGGGATCTAGGTGTATGTGTGCATAGATCCCTGAAAATTGGGAATCAAGTAGATAAGGTTGTTAAGAAGGCATATGGTGTCTTGGCGTTTATTGGTAGGGGGATTGAATTTAGGAGTCGTAGCGTTATGTTGCAACTGTACACAACTCTGGTGCGGCCGCACTTGGAGTACTGTGTGCAGTTCTGGTCCCCACATTACAGGAAGGATGTGGAGGCTTTGGAGAGGGTGCAGAGGAGGTTTACCAGGATGTTGCCTGGTATGGAGGGGAGATCCTATGAGGAGAGGCTGAGGGATTTGGGATTGTTTTCGCTGGAAAGGCGGCGGCTAAGAGGGGATCTTATTAAAACATATAAGATGATTAGAGGTTTAGATAGGGTGGATAGTGATAGCCTTTTTCCTCTGATGGAGAAATCCAGCACGAGGGGGCATGGCTTTAAATTGAGGGGGGGTAGTTATAGAACCGATGTCAGGGGTAGGTTCTTTACCCAGAGGGTGGTGAGGGATTGGAATGCCCTGCCAGCATCAGTTGTAAATGCGCCTAGTTTGGGGGCGTTTAAGAGATCCGTAGATAGGTTCATGGACGAAAAGAAATTGGTTTAGGTTGGAGGGTCACAGTTTTTTTTTTTAACTGGTCGGTGCAACATCGTGGGCCGAAGGGCCTGTTCTGCGCTGTAATGTTCTATGTTCTATGTAACTAGGGGGCATAACTATAGGGTTCATGGTGGGAGATATAGGAGGGATGTCCGAGGTAGGTTTTTTACTCAGAGAGTGGTTGAGGTGTGGAATAGACTGCCTGCAGGGATAGTGGAGTCAGAAACTTTAGGAACATTTAAGAAGCTATTGGATAGGCACATGGAATACTTCGGGATGATAGGGAGGAAATAGCTTGATCTGGGTTTCAGACAAAGCTCGGCACAACATCGTGGGCCGAAGGGCCTGTTCTGTGCTGTACTGTTCTATGTTCTAAACACTGAAAAGAAGAATTCAGGGTTACGGGAATAGGGCCTGGGTGGGATTGTGGTTGGTGCAGACTTGATGGGCCAAATGGTCTCCTTCTGCGCTGTAGGATTCTATGATTCCATCCTTGCACTGCACCCCCGAACAGAACCACTCCATTTCTTACGACATGCTTACTGTTTACATGCCAGTGAAAGAGTTTGCTTCCCTTTGATGTTAACTGCCATTCTCTCAGTGAGTCCCTACAATGCATCTTGTAGATGGTACACACGGCTGCCATTGTTCATCAGTGTTGGAGAGAGTGAATGTTTATGGAAGGGATAGCAATCAAGTGGGATGTTTTGTCCTGGATGGTGTTGAGCTTCTTGAGTGTTGTTGGAGCTGCACTCATCTAGGCAAGTGGAATGTTTTCCATCACTCCTGACTTGTGCTTAGTAGATGGTGGACAGGCTTTGGGGAGTGAGGAGGTGAGTTACTCGCTGCATGATTCTTAGCCTTGGACCTTGGTAGCCACAGTATTTATATGGCTAGCCCAGTTTCTGGTCAAGCGTAACCCCCAGGATGTTGATAGTGGGAGATTCAGTGACAGTACTGCCATTGAATGTAAGGGGCAATGGCTAGATTCTCTCTGAGGGAAATGGCCATTTTCTGGCCATTGTGTGGCGCGAATGTTACTTGCCTCTAATCAGCCCAAGTCTGGATATTGTCCGGGACTTGCTGCATATGGACTTCAGTATCCCAGGGATAGACTTCAGTATCCCAGTCACAATGGTACTGAACATTGTACAGTCATCAGCAAACATCCCTACTTTTGACCTTAGATGGGAGGTCACTGATGAAGCAGCTAAAGATGTTTGGGCCTAGGACATTACCCTGAGGAACTCCTGCAGATGCCCTGTAGCTGAGATGGTTGATCTCCAATCACAACCATCTTCCTTTGTGTCAGGTATGACTCCAACTAGTGGAGGGTTTTCCCCCGCTTCGCATTGACTCTAGTTTTGCTCGGACTCCTTGATGCCATACTCTGTTGAAAGCTGTCTTGATGTCAAAGGCTGTCATTCTCACCTCTTCTTTGCCTTTCAGCTCTTTTGTTCATGTTTGAACCAAGGCTGTAATGAGGTCAGGAGCTGAGTGACCCTGGTGGAATCCAAACTGAGCATCTATGAGCAGGTTATTGCTGAGTATGTGTCGCTTGATTGCGCTGCTTTGTTTATGATTGAGAATAGACAGATGGGGCATTGATTAGCTGGGTTGGATTTGTCCTGTTTATTGTATACAGGATTCCTTGGGCAATTTTCCACATTGCTGTGTAGATGCCAGTGTTGTAACTGTAGTATGTGCTCCAGGACCTACTGCGCCCTAGCCAAGCTGTTCCTGGAGCATGTACTATTGTGGACCATATTGTCAGGGTCCATAGTGTTAAAAAAAAGATGTGTCACAAGTAGGCTTATATTAACACTGCAATGAAGGTACTGTGAAAATCTCCTAGTTGCCACACTCCAGCTCCGGTATTCAGGTACACATGAGGGAGAATTTACCATGGCCAATGCACCTAACCAGCACGTCTTTCGGACTGTGGGAGGAAACCGTAGCACCCAGAGGAAACCCATGCAGACTCTGCACAGACAGTGACCCAGGAATCTAACCCAGTTCCCTGATCCTGTGAGGCAGCAATGCCAACCACTGTGCCATGATGGTCAATGAGGTGATGCAGCCCTGAGTCTGCACCAACTCTCCAACAGAGCAGCCTACCGAGGCCCTATCCCTGTAATTCCACATATTTATCATGGCCAATCCACCTAACCCGCACATCTTTGGACTGTGGGTGGAAACCGGAGCACCCGGAGGAAACCCACGCAGACACGAGGAGAATGTGCAAACTCCAGGCAGGCAGTGGCCCGAGCCGGGAATTGAATCTGGGTCCCTTGCGCTGTCAGACAGCAGTGCGGACCGTGTCCACTCGGGGGTGCTCCATTCACAAAGCCCCGGATAGAATGGCCTCATTATTTGAGATTGAAGCAATCTCTCAGCAAGCCGCTGACAGCTTCCAAACGTGAGGCATTATGGGATACTGGCGGTGATATTTTCGCGGGGTTTGATGGGATGTTGGAGGTGAGGATCGGAGGAATCCAGCTGGAGTGGACATGCCGTACGCGAACCAGCCGACAGTGAGGATCACGGAGCTGACAGACGAGAATGTGAAATTTATCGTGGAGAATACTGAGTTATCGTGAGTGTGGGCGGTAACAGTCCGGGACAGCGGGGGTGGGTGAGTCCAGGTTGGGCAGTGGGGGTGGGTGAGTCCAGGTTGGGAAGCGGGGGTGGGTGAGTCCAGGTTGGGCAGTGGGGGTGGGTGAGGCCAGGTTGGGCAGCGGGGGTGGGTGAGTCCAGGTTGGGCAGCGGGGGTGGGTGAGTCCAGGTTGGGCAGTGGGGGTGGGTGAGGCCAGGTTGGGCAGTGGGGGTGGGTGAGTCCAGGTTGGGCAGTGGGGGTGGGTGAGTCCAGGTTGGGCAGTGGGGGTGGGTGAGTCCAGGTTGGGCAGCGGGGGTGGGTGAGTCCAGGTTGGACAGCGGGGGTGGGTGAGTCCAGGTTGGGCAGCGGGGGTGGGTGAGTCCAGGTTGGGCAGTGGGGGTGGGTGAGTCCAGGTTGGGCAGCGGGGGTGGGTGAGTCCAGGTTGGGCAGTGGGGGGTGGGTGAGTCCAGGTTGGGCAGCGGGGGTGGGTGAGGCCAGGTTGGGCAGCGGGGGTGGGTGAGTCCAGGTTGGGCAGCGGGGGTGGGTGAGTCCAGGTTGGGCAGCGGGGGTGGGTGAGTCCAGGTTGGGCAGCGGGGGTGGGTGAGTCCAGGTTGGGCAGCGGGGGTGGGTGAGTCCAGGTTGGGCAGCGGGGGTGGGTGAGTCCAGGTTGGGCAGCGGGGGTGGGTGAGTCCAGGTTGGGCAGCGGGGGTGGGTGAGTCCAGGTTGGGCAGCGGGGGTGGGTGAGTCCAGGTTGGGCAGCGGGGGTGGGTGAGTCCAGGTTGGGCAGTGGGGGTGGGTGAGTCCAGGTTGGGCAGCGGGGGTGGGTGAGTCCAGGTTGGGAAGGTGAGGTGGGTGAGGCCAGGTTGGGCAGTGGGGGTGGGTGAGTCCAGGTTGGGCAGCGGGGGTGGGTGAATCCAGGTTGGGCAGCGGGGGTGGGTGAGTCCAGGTTGGGCAGCGGGGGTGGGTGAGTCCAGGTTGGGCAGCGGGGGTGGGTGAGTCCAGGTTGGGCAGCGGGGGTGGGTGAGTCCAGGTTGGGCAGCGGGGGTGGGTGAGTCCAGGTTGGGGAGTGGGTGAGTCCAGGTTGGGAAGCGGAGGTGGGTGAGTCCAGGTTGGGCAGTGGGGGTGGGTGAGTCCAGGTTGGGAAGCGGAGGTGGGTGAGTCCAGGTTGGGAAGCGGAGGTGGGTGAGTCCAGGTTGGGCAGTGGGGGTGGGTGAGTCCAGGTTGGGAAGCGGAGGTGGGTGAGTCCAGGTTGGACAGTGGGGGTGGGTGAGTCCAGGTTTGGCAGCGGGGGTGGGTGAGTCCAGGTTGGGCAGCGGGGGTGGGTGAGTCCAGGTTGGGCAGCGGGGGTGGGTGAGTCCAGGTTGGGCAGCGGGGGTGGGTGAGTCCAGGTTGGGAAGGTGAGGTGGGTGAGTCCAGGTTGGGCAGTGGGGGTGGGTGAGTCCAGGTTGGGCAGTGGGGGTGGGTGAGTCCAGGTTGGGCAGCGGGGGTGGGTGAGTCCAGGTTGGGCAGTGGGGGTGGGTGAGTCCAGGTTGGGCAGTGGGGGTGGGTGAGTCCAGGTTGGGCAGTGGGGGTGGGTGAGTCCAGGTTGGGCAGTGGGGGTGGGTGAGTCCAGGTTGGGCAGTGGGGGTGGTTGAGTCCAGGTTGGACGGCGGGGGTGGGTGAGTCCAGGTTGGGCGGTGGGGGTGGGTGAGTCCAGGTTGGGCGGTGGGGTTGGGTGAGTCCAGGTTGGACAGCGGGGGTGGGTGAGTCCAGGTTGGGCAGCGGGGGTGGGTGAGTCCAGGTTGGGCAGTGGGGGGTGGGTGAGTCCAGGTTGGGCAGCGGGGGTGGGTGAATTCAGGTTGGGCAGCGTGGGTGGGTGAGTCCAGGTTGGACAGCGGGGGTGGGTGAGTCCAGGTTGGACAGTGGGGGTGGGTGAGTCCAGGTTGGGACAGCGGAGGTGGGTGAGTCCAGTTTGGGACAGCGGGGGTGGGTGAGTCCAGGTTGGACAGTGGGGGTGGGTGAGTCCAGGTTGGGACAGCGGAGGTGGGTGAGTCCAGGTTGGGCAGCGGGGGTGGGTGAGTCCAGGTTGGGCAGCGGGGGTGGGTGAGTCCAGGTTGGGACAGCGGAGGTGGGTGAGTCCAGGTTGGGCAGCGGGGGTGGGTGAGTCCAGGTTGGGCAGTGGGGGTGGGTGAGTCCAGGTTGGACAGTGGGGGTGGGTGAATCCAGGTTGGGCAGTGGGGGTGGGTGAGTCCAGGTTGGGCAGCGGGGGTGGGTGAGTCCAGGTTGGGCAGCGGGGGTGGGTGAGTCCAGGTTGGGCAGCGGGGGTGGGTGAGTCCAGGTTGGGCAGCGGGGGTGGGTGAGTCCAGGTTGGACAGCGGGGGTGGGTGAGTCCAGGTTGGACAGTGGGGGTGGGTGAGTCCAGGTTGGACAGTGGGGGTGGGTGAGTCCAGGTTGGACAGTGGGGGTGGGTGAGTCCAGGTTGGGAAGCGGAGGTGGGTGAGTCCAGGTTGGGCAGCGGGGGTGGGTGAGTCCAGGTTGGGCAGCGGGGGTGTGTGAGTCCAGGTTGGGCAGCGGGGGTGGGTGAGTCCAGGTTGGGCAGCGGGTGTGGGTGAGTCCAGGTTGGACAGTGGGGGTGGGTGAGTCCAGGTTGGGCAGTGGGGGTGGGTGAGTCCAGGTTGGGCAGTGGGGGTGGGTGAGTCCAGGTTGGGCAGCGGGGGTGGGTGAGTCCAGGTTGGGCAGCGGGGGTGGGTGAGTCCAGGTTGGGCAGCGGGGGTGGGTGAGTCCAGGTTGGGCAGCGGGGGTGGGTGAGTCCAGGTTGGGGAGTGGGTGAGTCCAGGTTGGGAAGCGGAGGTGGGTGAGTCCAGGTTGGGCAGTGGGGGTGGGTGAGTCCAGGTTGGGCAGTGGGGGTGGGTGAGTCCAGGTTGGGCCGTGGGGGTGGGTGAGTCCAGGTTGGGCAGTGGGGGTGGGTGAGTCCAGGTTGGGCGGTGGGGGTGGGTGAGTCCAGGTTGGACAGCGGGGGTGGGTGAGTCCAGGTTGGGCGGTGGGGGTGGGTGAGTCCAGGTTGGACAGCGGGGGTGGGTGAGTCCAGGTTGGGCAGTGGGGGTGGGTGAGTCCAGGTTGGACAGTGGGGGGTGGGTGAGTCCAGGTTGGGAAGCGGAGGTGTGTGAGTCCAGGTTGGGCAGTGGGGGTGGGTGAGTCCAGGTTGGGAAGCGGAGGTGGGTGAGTCCAGGTTGGACAGCGGGGGTGGGTGAGTCCAGGTTGGGCAGCGGGGGTGGGTGAGTCCAGGTTGGGCAGCGGGGGTGGGTGAGTCCAGGTTGGGAAGGTGAGGTGGGTGAGTCCAGGTTGGGCAGTGGGGGTGGGTGAGTCCAGGTTGGGCAGTGGGGGTGGGTGAGTCCAGCTTGGGCAGCGGGGGTGGGTGAGTCCAGGTTGGGCAGTGGGGGTGGGTGAGTCCAGGTTGGGCAGTGGGGGTGGGTGAGTCCAGGTTGGGCAGCGGGGGTGGGTGAGTCCAGGTTGGACGGCGGGGGTGGGTGAGTCCAGGTTGGACGGCGGGGGTGGGTGAGTCCAGGTTGGACGGCGGGGGTGGGTGAGTCCAGGTTGGGCGGCGGGGGTGGGTGAGTCCAGGTTGGACGGCGGGGGTGGGTGAGTCCAGGTTGGACAGCGGGGGTGGGTGAGTCCAGGTTGGGCAGTGGGGGGTGGGTGAGTCCAGGTTGGGCAGCGGGGGTGGGTGAGTCCAGGTTGGGCAGCGTGGGTGGGTGAGTCCAGGTTGGACAGCGGGGGTGGGTGAGTCCAGGTTGGGACAGCGGAGGTGGGTGAGTCCAGTTTGGGACAGCGGGGGTGGGTGAGTCCAGGTTGGACAGTGGGGGTGGGTGAGTCCAGGTTGGGACAGTGGGGGTGGGTGAGTCCAGGTTGGGACAGCGGAGGTGGGTGAGTCCAGGTTGGGCAGCGGGGGTGGGTGAGTCCAGGTTGGGCAGCGGGGGTGGGTGAGTCCAGGTTGGGACAGCGGAGGTGGGTGAGTCCAGGTTGGGCAGCGGGGGTGGGTGAGTCCAGGTTGGGCAGCGGGGGTGGGTGAGTCCAGGTTGGACAGCGGGGGTGGGTGAGTCCAGGTTGGACAGTGGGGGTGGGTGAGTCCAGGTTGGGCAGCGGGGGTGGGTGAGTCCAGGTTGGGCAGCGGGGGTGGGTGAGTCCAGGTTGGGGAGTGGGTGAGTCCAGGTTGGGAAGCGGAGGTGGGTGAGTCCCGGTTGGGCAGTGGGGGTGGGTGAGTCCAGGTTGGGCAGTGGGGGTGGGTGAGTCCAGGTTGGGCAGTGGGGGTGGGTGAGTCCAGGTTGGGCGGTGGGGGTGGGTGAGTCCAGGTTGGGCGGTGGGGGTGGGTGAGTCCAGGTTGGACAGCGGGGGTGGGTGAGTCCAGGTTGGGCAGTGGGGGTGGGTGAGTCCAGGTTGGACAGTGGGGGGTGGGTGAGTCCAGGTTGGGAAGCGGAGGTGTGTGAGTCCAGGTTGGGCAGTGGGGGTGGGTGAGTCCAGGTTGGGAAGCGGAGGTGGGTGAGTCCAGGTTGGACAGCGGGGGTGGGTGAGTCCAGGTTGGGCAGCGGGGGTGGGTGAGTCCAGGTTAGGCAGCGGGGGTGGGTGAGTCCAGGTTGGGCAGCGGGGGTGGGTGAGTCCAGGTTGGGCAGCGGGGGTGGGTGAGTCCAGGTTGGGAAGGTGAGGTGGGTGAGTCCAGGTTGGGCAGTGGGGGTGGGTGAGTCCAGGTTGGGCAGTGGGGGTGGGTGAGGCCAGGTTGGGCAGTGGGGGTGGGTGAGTCCAGGTTGGGCAGCGGGGGTGGGTGAGTCCAGGTTGGGCAGTGGAGGTGGGTGAGGCCAGGTTGGGCAGTGGGGGTGGGTGAGTCCAGGTTGGGCAGTGGGGGTGGGTGAGTCCAGGTTGGGCAGTGGGGGTGGGTGAGTCCAGGTTGGGCAGTGGGGGTGGGTGAGTCCAGGTTGGGCAGCGGGGGTGGGTGAGTCCAGGTTGGGCAGTGGGGGTGGGTGAGTCCAGGTTGGACAGTGGGGGTGGGTGAGTCCAGGTTGGGCAGCGGGGGTGGGTGAGTCCAGGTTGGGCAGCGGGGGTGGGTGAGTCCAGGTTGGGGAGTGGGTGAGTCCAGGTTGGGAAGCGGAGGTGGGTGAGTCCCGGTTGGGCAGTGGGGGTGGGTGAGTCCAGGTTGGGCAGTGGGGGTGGGTGAGTCCAGGTTGGGCAGTGGGGGTGGGTGAGTCCAGGTTGGGCGGTGGGGGTGGGTGAGTCCAGGTTGGGCGGTGGGGGTGGGTGAGTCCAGGTTGGACAGCGGGGGTGGGTGAGTCCAGGTTGGGCAGTGGGGGTGGGTGAGTCCAGGTTGGACAGTGGGGGGTGGGTGAGTCCAGGTTGGGAAGCGGAGGTGTGTGAGTCCAGGTTGGGCAGTGGGGGTGGGTGAGTCCAGGTTGGGAAGCGGAGGTGGGTGAGTCCAGGTTGGACAGCGGGGGTGGGTGAGTCCAGGTTGGGCAGCGGGGGTGGGTGAGTCCAGGTTAGGCAGCGGGGGTGGGTGAGTCCAGGTTGGGCAGCGGGGGTGGGTGAGTCCAGGTTGGGCAGCGGGGGTGGGTGAGTCCAGGTTGGGCAGCGGGGGTGGGTGAGTCCAGGTTGGGCAGCGGGGGTGGGTGAGTCCAGGTTGGGAAGGTGAGGTGGGTGAGTCCAGGTTGGGCAGTGGGGGTGGGTGAGTCCAGGTTGGGCAGTGGGGGTGGGTGAGTCCAGGTTGGGCAGCGGGGGTGGGTGAGTCCAGGTTGGGCAGTGGAGGTGGGTGAGGCCAGGTTGGGCAGTGGGGGTGGGTGAGTCCAGGTTGGGCAGTGGGGGTGGGTGAGTCCAGGTTGGGCAGTGGGGGTGGGTGAGTCCAGGTTGGGCCGTGGGGGTGGGTGAGTCCAGGTTGGGCAGCGGGGGTGGGTGAGTCCAGGTTGGGCAGTGGGGGTGGGTGAGTCCAGGTTGGGCAGCGGGGGTGGGTGAGTCCAGGTTGGGCAGCGGGGGTGGGTGAGTCCAGGTTGGGCAGCGGGGGTGGGTGAGTCCAGGTTGGGCAGTGGGGGTGGGTGAGTCCAGGTTGGGCAGTGGGGGTGGGTGAGTCCAGGTTGGGCAGCGGGGGTGGGTGAATCCAGGTTGGGCAGCGGGGGTGGGTGAGTCCAGGTTGGGCGGTGGGGGTGGGTGAGTCCAGGTTGGACAGCGGGGGTGGGTGAGTCCAGGTTGGGCGGTGGGGGTGGGTGAGTCCAGGTTGGGCGGTGGGGGTGGGTGAGTCCAGGTTGGACAGCGGGGGTGGGTGAGTCCAGGTTGGGCAGCGGGGGTGGTGAGTCCAGGTTGGGCAGTGGGGGTGGGTGAGGGTGCATCCAGGTTGGGCAGTGGGGGTGGGTGAGGCCAGGTTGGGCAGTGGGGGTGGGTGAGTCCAGTTGGGCAGTGGGGGTGGGTGAGTCCAGGTTGGGCAGTGGGGGTGGGTGAGTCCAGGTTGGGCAGTGGGGGTGGGTGAGTCCAGGTTGGGCAGTGGGGGTGGGTGAGGGTGCATCCAGGTTGGGCAGTGGGGGTGGGTGAGTCCAGGTTGGGCAGTGGGGGTGGGTGAGTTCAGGTTGGGCAGTGGGGTGGGTGAGTCCAGGTTGGGCAGTGGGGGTGGGTGAGTCCAGGTTGGGCAGTGGGGGTGGGTGAGTCCAGGTTGGGCAGTGGGGGTGGGTGAGTCCAGGTTGGGCAGTGGGGGTGGTTGAGTCCAGGTTGGACAGCGGGGGTGGGTGAGTCCAGGTTGGGCAGTGGGGGTGGGTGAGTCCAGGTTGGGCGGTGGGGGTGGGTGAGTCCAGGTTGGACAGCGGGGGTGGGTGAGTCCAGGTTGGACAGCGGGGGTGGGTGAGTCCAGGTTGGGCAGTGGGGTGGGTGAGTCCAGGTTGGGCAGTGGGGGCAGGTCAGTCTGGGCAGTCAGTGGGGGTGGGAGGGGTTTGACTCAGCTCCACACTGATCTCTGTTCTCGGTTTTAGGGTAGCCAATGCTTTACGCAGAGTGCTCATGGCAGAAGTGGCAACTTTGGGTAATTATAAATTCA
>NW_027592469.1:7500-45000 GCF_964213995.1 Mustelus asterias | reverse complement strand
TTATGTTCTGTCCTTATCAAACCAACCGCCTGTTCCCTCTATTCCCCGTTTGTTCATGTGTCTATCCAGATAAGGCTTAAATGTGGCTAATGTATCTGTCTCAACCACCTCACTTGGCAGCGCATTCCAGGCTCCCACCACCCTCTGTGTAAAAAACTTCCCCCGCACATCTCCACTCAACCTTTCCCCTCTGAATTTGAACTTGAGTCACCTTGCAATTGTCATTGCTGCCCTGGGAAAAAGCTTCCAACCGTTCACCCTATCTATACCCCTCATAATTTTATAAAAGGGTCGAGAGCTTCAAGTTTTGAGGTGTCCACATCACCAACAACCTGTCCTGGTCTCCCCCATGCCGACACTATAGTTAAGAAAGCTCCACCAATGCCTCTACTTTCTCAGAAGACTACGGAAATTTGGCATGTCAGCTACGACTCTCACCAACTTTTACAGATGCCCCATAGAAAGCATTCTTTCTGGTTGTATCACAGCTTGGTCTGGGCTCCTGCTCTGCCCAAGACCGCAAGGAACTACAGAAGGTCGTGAATGTAGCCCAATCCATCACGCAAACCAGCCTCCCATCCATTGGCTCTGTCTACACTTCCCGCTGCCTCAGGAAAGCAGCCGGCATAATTAAGGACCCCACGCATCCCCGACATTCTCTCTTCCACCTTCTTCCATCGGGAAAAAGATACAAAAGTCTGAGGTCACGGACCAACCGACTCAAGAACAGCTTCTTCCCTGCTGCTGTCAGACTTTTGAATGGACCTACCTTGCATTAAGTTGATCTTTCTCTGCACCCCAGCTGAGACTGTTACACTACATTCTGCACCCTCTCCTTTCCTTCTCTATGAACGGTATGTTTTCTCTGTATAACCCGCAAGAAACAATACTTTTCACTGCATGTCAATACATGTGACAATAAATCACATCAAAATGGCTTCAAAATAAGGGGAAGCAGAGTTAGGACTGAGTTGAGGGGGAACTTCTTCACACAAAGGGTTGTGAATCTGTGGAATTCCCTGCCCAGTTGAGGCTCCCTCATTGAATGTTTTTAAGGCAAGGATAGATAGATTTTTGAATAGTAAAGGAATTAAGGGTTATGGTGAGCGGGCGGGTAAGTGGAGCTGAGTCCACGAAAAGATCAGCCATGATTTTATTGGATGGTGGAGCAGACTCGAGGGGCCAGATGGCCGACTCCTGCTCCTAGTTCTTCTGTTCAATTTCCTGGAATTTCTGTATGTCTGCCCGTTTTTCACTAAGCTCACAATCTCTCTTGCCATCCACGGTTCCCGAATCTTGCCAGCTTTATTCTTCATTTTTACAGGGATATACTTGTGCTGAATTGTTGACAGCTGACTTTTAAAAGACTCCCACATATCGAATGTGGATTTACCCTCAAACAGCCGTCTCCAGTCTCCATTCCCAAGCTCCTGCCTAATACCTTTGTAGTTAGCCTTCCCCCAGTTTAGTACTTTCACTCTGGGACTACTTCTATCCTTTTCTACAAGTGTCTTGAAACTTATAGAATTGTGATCACTGTTTCCCAAAATGGTCCCCTGCTGAGATATCAATCACCTGTCCGGGCTCGTTTCCCAGAATCAGGCCTAAGATAGTCCAACTCGGGAAGGGGCTATCTACATATTGCCTCAAGAAGGACTCTTGGACACACTGAACAAACTCTGTCCCATCCAAGCCCCTTGCACTAAAGGAATCCCAGGCTATGTTGGGGAAGTTAAAATCGCCCATCACAACAACCCTGTTGTTTTTACACCTTCCCATAATCTGTTGACATATCCGACCCTCACGCTGGCTGTTGGGAGGTCTGTAGTACAACCACAACAGTGTGATTGCACAGCTCCTGTTCCTGAGTTATTTGTTTTTGTTCTAGCTGTATGGCCTCACTGCATGATCCCACCAAGGTGTCCTCCATTGGGAAAAAGATACAAAAGTCTGAGGTCACGCACCAACCGACTCGAGAACAGCTTCTTCCCTGCTGCTGTCAGACTTTTGAATGGACCTACCTCGCATTAAGTTGATCTTTCTCTACACCCTAGCTATGACTGTAACACTACATTCTGCACTCTCTCCTTTCCTTCTCTATGAACGGTATGCTTTGTCTGTATAGCGCGTAAGAAACAATACTTTTCACTCTATGCTAGTACATGTGACAATAATAAATCAAATCAAATTAAGTTGATCTTTCTCTACACCCTAGCTGTGACTGTAACACTACATTCTGCACTCTCCTTTCCTTCTCTATGAACGGTATGCTTTGTCTCATTAGTGACAGACAGCATGGTTTTGTAAGAGGGAGGTCGTGCCTTACAAATTTGGTGGAGTTTTTTGAGGAAGTGACAAAAACGGTTGATGAAGGAAGGGCCGTGGATGTCGTCTATATGGATTTCAGTAAGGCATTTGACAAAGTCCCACATGGCAGGTTGGTTAAGAAGGTTAAGGCTCATGGGATACAAGGAGAAGTGGCTAGATGGGTGGAGAACTGGCTTGGCCATAGGAGACAGAGGGTAGTGGTCGAAGGGTCATTTTCCGGCTGGAGGTCTGTGACCAGTGGTGTTCCGCAGGGCTCTGTACTGGGACCTCTGCTATTTGTGATATATATAAATGATTTGGAAGAAGGTGTAACTGGTGTAATCAGCAAGTTTGCGGATGACACGAAGATGGCTGGAATTGCGGATAGCGAAGAGCATTGTCGGGCAATACAGCAGGATATAGATAGGCTGGAAAATTGGGCGGAGAGGTGGCAGATGGAGTTTAATCCGGATAAATGTGAAGTGATGCATTTTGGAAGAAATAATGTAGGGAGGAGTTATACAATAAATGGCAGAGTCATCAGGAGTATAGAAACACAGAGGGACCGAGGTGTGCAAGTCCACAAATCCTTGAAGGTGGCAACACAGGTGGAGAAGGTGGTGAAGAAGGCATATGGTATGCTTGCCTTTATAGGACGGGGTATAGAGTATAAAAGCTGGAGTCTGATGATGCAGCTGTATGGAACGCTGGTTAGGCCACATTTGGAGTACTGCGTCCAGTTCTGGTCGCCGCACTACCAGAAGGATGTGGAGGCATTGGAGAGAGTGCAGAGAAGGTTTACCAGGATGTTGCCTGGTATGGAGGGTCTTAGCTATGAGGAGAGATTGGGTAGACTGGGGTTGTTCTCCCTGGAAAGACGGAGAATGAGGGGAGATCTAATAGAGGTGTACAAGATTATGAAGGGTATAGATAGGGTGAACAGTGGGAAGCTTTTTCCCAGGTCGGAGGTGACGATCACGAGGGGTCACGGGCTCAAGCTGAGAGGGGCGAAGTATAACTCAGACATCAGAGGGACGTTTTTTACACAGAGGGTGGTGGGGGCCTGGAATGCGCTGCCAAGTAGGGTGGTGGAGGCAGGCACGCTGACATCGTTTAAGACTTACCTGGATAGTCACATGAGCAGCCTGGGAATGGAGGGATACAAACGATTGGTCTAGTTGGACCAAGGAGCGGCACAGGCTTGGAGGGCCGAAGGGCCTGTTTCCTGCTGTACTGTTCTTTGTTCTTTGTCTGTATAGCGCGCAAGAAACAATACTTTTCACTCTATGCTAGTACATGTGACAATAATAAATCAAATCAAAATCTTCTGTATAGCTGTCACATTCTCCCTAATCAGTAAAGCGACACCCCCACCTCTTTTGTCACCCTCTCTATCTTGCCTGAAGCATCTAAATCCTGGAAAGCCGCGCTATCAAACCTGCCCCCCTTTCATCCAAGTCTCCGTAATTGCCGCAACATCCCCGTAGTGATCCAGGCTCTAAAAATTCATCCGCCTTACCTGTCATACTCCTTGCGTTTAAAGCAAACACACCTCAGACCATCTGTCCTGTCGTGTTTTGTACACTTTCCCTGCGTTATATTTCTCTCAGCCTTTACTGGACCCATTCACCGAGTTCTCCACAGTCTCTGCACTCTGTACTGAGATCCTTTTTAATTCCTGTCTTTGGCTTCTCTACCTTCCACTTTCCCCCCCCCCCCTTTTGTTTCTGTCTCCACTTCCTGCATCCGGTTCCTATCCCCGTGCCATCTTAATTTGAACCCTCCCTGACAGCACGAACAAACACTCCCCCCTCGGACACTGATTCCAGTCCTGCCCAGGTGCAGACCGTCCGATTTGCACTGGCCCCATCTCCCCCAGAACCGGTTCCAATGTCCCAGGATTCTGAATCCCTCCCTCTCTTAAAGTTAACAAGTTTATTTATTAGTGTCACAAGTGAGCCTTACATTAACACTGCAATGAAGTTAGTGCGAAATTCCCCTCGTCGCCACACACTCCGGCGCCTGTTCGGGCCAATGCTCCCTAACCAGCACGTCTTTCGGACTGTGCGAGGAAACCCGGAGCAAAGACACACAGACCACGGGGAGAATGTGCAGACTCCGCACAGACAGTGACCCGAGCCGGGAATCGAACCCGGGTCCCTGGCGCTGTGAGGCAGCAGCGCTAACCCACAGCCTAAGAGAAATAAAACACAGGGAGAGTGTACAAAACAGGGCAGAGGGTCAGATGCTCTTGGAGCATCTCTCAAGCCACATACTCATCTTAGCTACCCTGACACTCCTACTCTGACGAGCACTTGGCGCTGGTAGCAATCCTGAGATTACTGCCTTTGAGGTCCTACTTTTTAGCTGAGCTCCTGACTCTCTCAATTCAGCTTGCAGGACCTCATCCTGTTTGTTAACCTACAGCGTTGGTGCCTATATGTATCGTGACAGCTGACTGTTCACCCTCCCCCTCCAATGGGACTTGAGCGTCGCTGGTTGGCCAGTATTTATCCCTCGTCCCCAATTGCCCCTCGAGAAGGTGGTGGGTGAAGCTGCCCCTTCTTGAACCCGCTGCGCTCTTTTTCATTAGATTTGATTTATTATTGTCATGTATTGGGATACAGTGAAAAGTATTGTTTCTTGCACGCTATACAGAGAAAGCATACCGTTCATAGAGAAGGAAAGGAGAATGTAGTGTTACAGTCATAGCTAGGGTGTAGAGAAAGATCAACTTAATGCGATTAGATTTGATTTATTATTGTCGCCTGTATTGGGATACAGTGAAAAGTATTGTTTCTTGCGCACTATACAGACAAAGCATACTGTTCATAGAGAAGGAAAGGAGAGGGTGCAGAATGTAGTGTTACAGTCATAGCTAGGGTGTAGAGAAAGATCAACTTAATGCGATTAGATTTGATTTATTATTGTCACCTGTATTGGGATACAGTGAAAAGTATTGTTTCTTGCGCACTATACAGACAAAGCATACCGTTCATAGAGAAGGAAAGGAGAGAGTGCAGAATGTAGTGTTACAGTCACAGCTAGGGTGTAGGGAAAGATCAACTCAATGCGAGGTAGGTCCATTCAAAAGTCTGACAGCAGCAGCAGGGAAGAAGCTGTTCTTGAGCCGGTCGGTCCGTGACCTCAGACTTTTGTATCTTTTCCCGAAGGTGGAAGAGAGAATGTCCGGGGTGCGTGGGGGGGTCCTTAATTATGCTGGCTGCTTTTCCCCGAGGCAGCGGGAAGTGCAGACAGAGTCAATGGATGGGAGGCTGGTTTGCGTGATGGATTGGGCTACATTCACGACCCTTTTGTAGATCCTTGCGGTCTTGGGCAGAGCAGGAGCCCCAGACCAAGCTGTGATACAACCAGAAAGAATGCTTTCTATGGGGCATCTGTAAAGGTTGGTGAGAGTCGTAGCTGACATCCCAAATTTCCTTCGTCTTCTGAGGAAGTAGAGGCGTTGGTGAGGCTGGAATGGGGAGGGTGAGTATTTACCCAATTGACAACACGTCGGGGATGTGTGTCAGAGACTGACACGGGGGAATATTGTTCCATCTATAACTCTGTTTCAGTCTCAACAAAATGGATGACAACAGAGTTCTGGCACCTCCAGGGAGCAATTGCCCCAGATGGAATTTCCATTCTGCAGAATATCAAACAACAAATTATCTATTTACAACCCAATTCGCTCACACTGTCACTCAGTAACCTCTCTCCCCCAGCACCCTGTGTTACTGACTGTATCTGTACTGATGTTAATCCAGCTCCCTCACACTGTCACTCAGTAACCTCTCTCCCCCAGCACCCTGTGTTACTGACTGTATCTGTACTGATGTTAATCCAGCTCCCCATCACTGTCACTCAGTAACCCCTCTCCCCCAGCACCCTGTGTTACTGACTGTATCTCTACTGATGTTAATCCAGCTCCCTCACACTGTCACTCAGTAACCCCTCTCCCCCCAGCACCCTGTGTTACTGACTGTATCTGTACTGATGTTAATCCAGCTCCCTCACACTGTCACTCAGTAACCCCTCTCTCCCCCAGCACCCTGTGTTACTGACTGTATCTGTACTGATGTTAATCCAGCTCCCTCACACTGTCACTCAGTAACCCCTCTCCCCCCAGCACCCTGTGTTACTGACTGTATCTGTACTGATGTTAATCCAGCTCCCTCACACTGTCACTCAGTAACCCCTCTCCCCCAGCACCCTGTGTTACTGACTGTATCTCTACTGATGTTAATCCAGCTCCCTCACACTGTCACTCAGTAACCCCTCTCCCCCCAGCACCCTGTGTTACTGACTGTATCTGGACTGATGTTAATCCAGCTCCCTCACACTGTCACTCAGTAACCCCTCTCCCCCCAGCACCCTGTCTTACTGACTGTATCTGTACTGATGTTAATCCAGCTCCCTCACACTGTCACTCAGTAACCCCTCTCCCCCAGCACCCTGTGTTACTGACTGTATCTGTACTGATGTTAATCCAGCTCCCTCACACTGTCACTCAGTAACCCCTCTCCCCCCAGCACCCTGTGTTACTGACTGTATCTGTACTGATGTTAATCCAGCTCCCTCACACTGTCACTCAGTAACCTCTCTCCCCCAGCACCCTGTGTTACTGACTGTATCTGTACTGATGTTAATCCAGCTCCCTCACACTGTCACTCAGTAACCCCTCTCTCCCCAGCACCCTGTGTTACTGACTGTATCTGTACTGATGTTAATCCAGCTCCCACACACTGTCACTCAGTAACCCCTCTCCCCCAGCACCCTGTGTTACTGACTGTATCTGTACTGATGTTAATCCAGCTCCCTCACACTGTCACTCAGTAACCTCTCTCCCCCCAGCACCCTGTGTTACTGACTGTATCTGTACTGATGTTAATCCAGCTCCCTCACACTGTCACTCAGTAACCCCTCTCCCCCCAGCACCCTGTGTTACTGACTGTATCTGTACTGATGTTAATCCAGCTCCCTCACACTGTCACTCAGTAACCCCTCTCCCCCAGCACCCTGTGTTACTGAATGTATCTGTACTGATGTTAATCCAGCTCCCTCACACTGTCACTCCGTAACCCCTCTCCCCCCAGCACCCTGTGTTACTGACTGTATCTGTACTGATGTTAATCCAGCTCCCTCACACTGTCACTCAGTAACCCCTCTCCCCCAGCACCCTGTGTTACTGACTGTATCTGTACTGATGTTAATCCAGCTCCCTCACACTGTCACTCAGTAACCCCTCTCCCCCAGCACCCTGTGTTACTGACTGTATCTGTACTGATGTTAATCCAGCTCCCTCACACTGTCACTCAGTAACCCCTCTCTCCCCAGCACCCTGTGTTACTGACTGTATCTGTACTGATGTTAATCCAGCTCCCACACACTGTCACTCAGTAACCCCTCTCCCCCAGCACCCTGTGTTACTGACTGTATCTGTACTGATGTTAATCCAGCTCCCTCACACTGTCACTCAGTAACCTCTCTCCCCCCAGCACCCTGTGTTACTGACTGTATCTGTACTGATGTTAATCCAGCTCCCTCACACTGTCACTCAGTAACCCCTCTCCCCCCAGCACCCTGTGTTACTGACTGTATCTGTACTGATGTTAATCCAGCTCCCTCACACTGTCACTCAGTAACCCCTCTCCCCCAGCACCCTGTGTTACTGAATGTATCTGTACTGATGTTAATCCAGCTCCCTCACACTGTCACTCCGTAACCCCTCTCCCCCCAGCACCCTGTGTTACTGACTGTATCTGTACTGATGTTAATCCAGCTCCCTCACACTGTCACTCAGTAACCCCTCTCCCCCAGCACCCTGTGTTACTGACTGTATCTGTACTGATGTTAATCCAGCTCCCTCACACTGTCACTCAGTAACCCCTCTCCCCCAGCACCCTGTGTTACTGACTGTATCTGTACTGATGTTAATCCAGCTCCCACACACTGTCACTCTGTAACCCCTCTCCCCCAGCACCCTGTGTTACTGACTGTATCTGTACTGATGTTAATCCAGCTCCCTCACACTGTCACTCAGTAACCCCTCTCCCCCAGCACCCTGTGTTACTGACTGTATCTGTACTGATGTTAATCCAGCTCCCTCACACTGTCACTCAGTAACCCCTCTCCCCCAGCACCCTGTATTACTGACTGTATCTGTACTGATGTTAATCCAGCTCCCTCACACTGTCACTCTGTAACCTCTCTCCCCCAGCACCCTGTGTGACTGACTGCATCTGTACTGATGTTAATCCAGCTCCCTCACACTGGCACTCAGTAATCCCTCTCCCCCCAGCACCCAGTGTTACTGAATGTATCTGTACTGATGTTAATCCAGCTCCCTCACACTGTCACTCAGTAACCCCTCTCCCCCCAGCACCCTGTGTTACTGACTGTATCTGTACTGATGTTAATCCAGCTCCCTCACACTGGCACTCAGTAATCCCTCTCCCCCAGCGCCCTGTGTTACTGTATCTGTACTGATGTTAATCCAGCTCCCTCACTCAGTAACCTCTCTCCCCTCAGCGCCCTGTGTTACTGACTGTATCTGTACAGATGTTAATCCAGCTCCCTCACTCAGTAACCTCTCTCCCCTCAGCGCCCTGTGTTACTGACTGTATCTGTACTGATGTTAATCCAGCTCCCTCACTCAGTAACCTCTCTCCCCTCAGCGCCCTGTGTTACTGAATGTATCTGTACTGATGTTAATCCAGCTCCCTCACACTGTCACTCAGTAAGCCCTCTCCCCCAGCACCCTGTGTTACTGTATCTGTACTGATGTTAATCCAGCTCCCTCACTCAGTAACCCCTCTCCCCCAGCACCCTGTGTTACTGTATCTGTACTGATGTTAATCCAGCTCCCTCACTCAGTAACCCCTCTCCCCCCAGCACCCTGTGTTACTGACTGTATCTCCACTGATGTTAATCCAGCTCCCTCACACTGGCACTCAGTAACCCCTCTCTCCCCAGCACCCTGTGTTACTGACTGTATCTGTACTGATGTTAATCCAGCTCCCCATCACTGTCACTCAGTAACCCCTCTCCCCCAGCACCCTGTGTTACTGACTGCATCTGTACTGCATCACAAATTTGATAGAATTTTTTGAGGAGGTAACTAAGTGTGTTGATGAAGGTAGGGCAGTTGATGTCATATACATGGATTTTAGTAAGGCGTTTGATAAGGTCCCCCATGGTCGGCTTATGAGGAAAGTGAGGAGGTGTGGGATAGAGGGAAAGTTGGCCGATTGGATAGGTAACTGGCTGTCTGATCGAAGACAGAGGGTGGTGGTCGATGGAAAATTTTCGGATTGGAGGCAGGTTGCTAGCGGTGTGCCGCAGGGATCAGTGCTTGGTCCTCTGCTCTTTGTGATTTTTATTAATGACTTAGAGGGGGGGCTGAAGGGTGGATCAGTAAATTTGCTGATGACACCAAGATTGGTGGAGTAGTGGATGAGGTGGAGGGCTGTTGTAGGCTGCAAAGAGACATAGATAGGATGCAAAGCTGGGCTGAAACATGGCAAATGGAGTTTAACCCTGATAAATGTGAGGTGATTCATTTTGGTAGGGCAAATTTAAATGTGGATTACAGGGTCAAAGGTAGGGTTCTGAAGACTGTGGAGGAACAGAGAGATCTTGGGGTCCATATCCACAGATCTCTAAAGGTTGCCACTCAAGTGGATAGAGCTGTGAAGAAGGCCTATAGTGTGTTAGCTTTTATTAACAGGGGGTTGGAGTTTAAGAGCCGTGGGGTTATGCTGCAACTGTACAGGACCTTGGTGAGACCACATTTGGAATATTGTGTGCAGTTCTGGTCACCTCACTATAAGAAGGATGTGGAAGCGCTGGAAAGAGTGCAGAGATTTACCAGGATGCTGCCTGGTTTGGAGGGTAGGTCATATGAGGAAAGGTTGAGGGAGCTGGGGCTGTTCTCTCTGGAGCGGAGGAGGCTGAGGGGAGACTTAATAGAGGTTTATAAAATGATGAAGGGGATAGATAGAGTGAACGTTCAAAGACTATTTCCTCGGGTGGATGGAGCTATTACAAGGGGGCATAACTATAGGGTTCATGGTGGGAGATACAGGACGGATATCAGAGGTAGGTTCTTTACGCAGAGTGGTTGGGGTGTGGAATGGACTGCCTGCAGTGATAGTGGAGTCAGACACTTTAGGAACATTTAAGCGGTTATTGGATAGGCACATGGAGCACACCAGGATGATAGGGAGTGGGATAGCTTGATCTTGGTTTCAGATAAAGCTCGGCACAACTTCGTGGGCCGAAGGGCCTGTTCTGTGCTGTACTGTTCTATCTTCTATTCTATCTATGTACTGATGTTAATCCAGCTCCCTCACACTGGCACTCAGTAACCCCTCTCCCCCCAGCACCCTGTGTTACTGACTGTATCTGTACTGATGTTAATCCAGCTCCCTCACACTATCACTCAGTAACCCCTCTCCCCCAGCACCCTGTGTTACTGACTGTATCTGTACTGATGTTAATCCAGCTCCCTCACACTGTCACTCAGTGACCCCTCTCCCCCAGCACCCTGTGTTACTGACTGTATCTCTACTGATGTTAATCCAGCTCCCTCACACTGTCACTCAGTAACCCCTCTGTCCCAGCACCCTGTGTTACTGACTGTATCTGTACTGATGTTAATCCAGCTCCCTCACACTGTCACTCAGTAACCCCTCTCCCCCAGCACCCTGTGTTACTGACTGTATCTGTACTGATGTTAATCCAGCTCCCTCACACTGTCACTCAGTAACCCCTCTCCCCCCAGCACCCTGTGTTACTGACTGTATCTGTACTGATGTTAATCCAGCTCCCCATCACTGTCACTCAGTAACCCCTCTCCCCCCAGCACCCTGTGTTACTGACTGTATCTGTACAGATGTTAATCCAGCTCCCTCACACTGTCACTCAGTAACCCCTCTCCCCCCAGCACCCTGTGTTACTGACTGTATCTGTACTGATGTTAATCCAGCTCCCTCACACTATCACTCAGTAACCCCTCTCCCCCAGCACCCTGTGTTACTGACTGTATCTGTACTGATGTTAATCCAGCTCCCTCACACTGTCACTCAGTAACCCCTCTCCCCCAGCACCCTGTGTTACTGACTGTATCTGTACTGATGTTAATCCAGCTCCCTCACACTGTCACTCAGTAACCCCTCTCCCCCCAGCCCCGTGTGTTACTGTATCTGTACTGATGTTAATCCAGCTCCCTCACACTGTCACTCAGTAACCCCTCTCCCCCCAGCACCCTGTGTTACTGACTGTGTCTGTACTGGTGTTAATCCAGCTCCCTCACACTGTCACTCAGTAACCCCTCTCCCCCCAGCACCCTGTGTTACTGACTGTATCTGTACTGATGTTAATCCAGCTCCCTCACACTGTCATTCAGTAACCCCTCTCCCCCAGCACCCTGTGTTACTGACTGTATCTCTACTGATGTTAATCCAGCTCCCTCACACTGTCACTCAGTAACCCCTCTCCCCCAGCACCCTGTGTTACTGACTGTATCTCGACTGATGTTAATCCAGCGCCCTCACACTGTCACTCAGTAACCCCTCTCCCCCAGCACCCTGTGTTACTGACTGTATCTGTACTGATGTTAATCCAGCTCCCTCACACTGTCACTCAGTAACCCCTCTCCCCCAGCACCCTGTGTTACTGACTGTATCTGTACTGATGTTAATCCAGCTCCCTCACACTGTCACTCAGTAACCCCTCTCCCCCAGCACCCTGTGTTACTGACTGTATCTGTACTGATGTTAATCCCGCTCCCTCACACTGTCACTCAGTAACGCCTCTCCCCCAGCACCCTGTGTTACTGACTGTATCTGTACTGATGTTAATCCAGCTCCCTCACACTGTCACTCAGTATCCCCTCTCCCCCCAGCACCCTGTGTTACTGACTGTATCTGTACTGATGTTAATCCAGCTCCCTCACACTGTCACTCAGTAACCCCTCTCCCCCAGCACCCTGTGCTACTGACTGTATCTCTACTGATGTTAATCCAGCTCCCTCACACTGTCACTCAGTAACCCCTCTCCCCCAGCACCCTGTGTTACTGACTGTATCTGTACTGATGTTAATCCAGCTCCCTCACACTGTCACTCAGTAACCCCTCTCCCCCAGCACCCTGTGTTACTGACTGTATCTCTACTGATGTTAATCCAGCTCCCTCACACTCTCACTCAGTAACCCCTCTCCCCCAGCACCCTGTGTTACTGACTGTATCTCTACTGATGTTAATCCAGCTCCCTCACACTGTCACTCAGTAACCCCTCTCCCCCAGCACCCTGTGTTACTGACTGTATCTGTACTGATGTTAATCCAGCTCCCTCACACTGTCACTCAGTAACCCCTCTTCCCCAGCACCCTGTGTTACTGACTGTATCTGTACTGATGTTGATCCAGCTCCCCATCACTGTCACTCAGTAACCCCTCTCCCCCAGTGAGAGAGAGAGAGAATGTGAGAGAGAGTGAAGGAATGTATACGTGTGGATCTAGGTTCTGGTTGGGATTGTGGTTGGTGCTGACTCGATGGGGCGAATGGCCTCCTTCTGTACTGTAGAGATACTAATATTCTAAGATTTGATTTGATTTTATTCTCACGTATGTGGGGCAGCATGGTGACACAGTGGGTTTGCACTGCCGCTTCACAGCGCCAGGGACCCGGGTTCGATTCCCGGCTCGGGTCACTGTCTGTGTGGAGTTTGCACATTCTCCCCGTGTCTGCGTGGGTTTCCTCCGGGTGCTCCGGTTTCCTCCCACAGTCTGAAAGATGTGCTGGTTAGGGTGCATTGGGCCGTGCTAAATTCTCCCTCAGTGTAACCCGAACAGGCGCCGGAGTGTGGGCGACTAGGGGAATTTCACAGTAACTTCATTGCAGTGTTAATGTCAGCCTTACTTGTGACTAATGAATAAAGTTTAAACTTTAGTATACAGTGAAAAGTATTGTTTCTTGCGTGCTATACAGAGAAAGCATACCGTTCATAGAGAAGGGAAGAAGAGAGTGCAGAATGTAGTGTTACAGTCATAGCTCGGGTGTAGAGAAAGATCAACTGAATCTATGGCCGGTGTATATATACAATCCCTACAGTGCAGAAGGAGGCCATTCGGTCCATTGAGTCTGTACCAACAACAATCCCACCCAGCCCCTATCCCCATTACCCCACATATTTACCCCGCTAATCCCCCTGACATGTACATCCTGAGACACCAAGTAGCACGGCCAATCCACCCTAACCTGCACATCTTTGGACACTAAGGGACAATTTAGCACGGCCAATCCACCCTAACCTGCACATCTTTGGACACTCAGGGACAATTTAGCACGGCCAATCCACCCTAACCTGCACATCTTTGGACACTAAGGGACAATTTAGCATGGCCAATCCACCCTAACCTGCACATCTTTGGACACTAAGGGACAATTTAGCATGGCCAATCCACCCTAACCTGCACATCTTTGGACACTCAGGGACAATTTAGCACGGCCAAACCACCCTAACCTGCACATCTTTGGACACTCAGGGACAATTTAGCACGGCCAATCCACCCTAACCTGCACATCTTTGGACACTAAGGGGCAATTTAGCACGGCCAATCCACCCTAACCTGCACATCTTTGGACACTAAGGGACAATTTAGCATGGCCAATCCACCTAACCTACACATCTTTGGACACTAAGGGACAATTTAGCATGGCCAATCCACCCTAAACTACACATCTTTGGACACTAAGGGACAATTTAGCATGGCCAATCCACCCTAACCTGCACATCTTTGGACACTAAGGGACAATTTAGCATGGCCAATCCACCCTAACCAGCACGTCTTTCGGACTGTGGGAGGAAACCGGAGCACCCGGAGGAAACCCACGCAGACACGGGGAGAACATGCAGACTCCACACAGACAGTGACCCGAGGACGGGAATCGAACCCAGGTCCCTGGAGCTGTGAAGCAGCAGTGCTAACCACTGTGCTACCGTGCTGCACATCAGCGAACCTTCTTCGATTGCCGGGGGAGAGGGGTGGGGGGAACATCGTCACTGAAGAAATGGGGTCTGAGACACTACCCTGTCTGGTGTGCCTCCCTCCATTACCCCAGGACCCATCTGCATATCTGCTTTTGCATTCAACCTGGCCCTGATATTGTGACAATCACGCTTTCCCATCGCATCTCCCATTCGACTGGGCTCTGCAATGTCTCATTGCCACCCAAAACCCCTCGGTTTGTTGCCATAGTCCTGGGATGTTTTGCTGCAATTGGACAGGGTGTTGGTGAGGCCACACCTGGAGTATTCTGTGCAGTTTTGGTCTCCTTATCTGAGGAAAGATGTCCTTGCTATAGAGGGAGCGCAGCGAAGGTTTACCAGGCTGATTCCTGGGATGGCAGGTCCGTCATATGAGGAGAGACTAAGTCGGTTAGGATTGTATTCACTGGAGTTTAGAAGAGTGAGAGGGGATCTCATAGAAACTTATAAAATTCTCACAGGGTTAGACAGCATGGGTGACCCGGTGGCACAGTGGGTTAGCACTGCTGCCTCACAGCGCCAGGGACCTGGGTTCGATTCCCGGCTCGGGTCACTGTCTGTGTGGAGTCTGCACGTTCTCCCCGTGTCTGCGTGGGTTTCCTCCGGGTGCTCCGGTTTCCTCCCACAGTCTGAAAGACATACTTGTTAGGACAATTGACCATGCTAAATTGCCCCTTAGTGTCCAAAGATGTTCAGGTTAGGGTGGATTGGCCATGCTAAATTGTCCCTTAGTGTCCAAAGATGTGCAGGTTAGGGTGGATTGGCCATGCTAAATTGTCCCTTAGTGTCCAAAGATGTACAGGGTAGGGTGGATTGGCCATGTTAAATTGCCCCTTAGTGTCCAAAGATGTGCAGGTTAGGGGGATTGGCCATGCTAAATTGCTCCTTCGTGTCCAAAGATGTGCAGGTTAGTTGGATTGGCCATGCTAAATTGTCCCCTAATGTCCAAAGATGTGCAGGTTAGGTGGATTGGCCATGCTAAATTGTCCCTTGGTGTCCAAAGATGAGCTGGTTAGGTGGATTGGCCATGCTAAATTGTCCCTCAGTGTCCAAAGATGTGCAGGTTAGGTGGATTGGCCATGGTAAATTGTCCCTTAGTGTCCAAAGATGTGCTGGTTAGGGGGATTGGCCATGCTAAATTGCCCCTTAGTGTCCAAAGATGTTCATAGAATCATAGAATCATAGATCCCTACAGCGCAGAAGAAGGCCATTCGGCCCATCGAGTCTGCACCGACCACAATCCCACCCAGGCCCTACCCCCACATATTTACCCACTAATCCCTCTAACCTACGCATCTCAGGACTCTAAGGGGCAATTTTTAACCTGGCCAATCAACCTAACCCGCACATCTTTGGACTGTGGGAGGAAACCGGAGCACCCGGAGGAAACCCACGCAGACACGAGGAGAATGTGCAAACTCCACACAGACAGTGACCCGAGCCGGGAATCGAACCCAGGACCCTGGAGCTGTGAAGCAGCAGTGCTAACCACTGTGCTACCGTTAGGGTGGATTGGCCATGCTAAATTGCTCCCTTAGTGTCCAAAGATGTGCAGGTTAGGTGGATTGGCCGTGCTAAATTGTCCCTTAGTGTCCAAAGATGTGCAGGTTAGGTGGATTGGCCATGCTAAATTGTCCCTCGATGTTCAAAGATGTGCAGGTTAGGTGGATTGGCCATGCTAAATTGTCCCTCGCTGTTCAAAGATGTGCGGGTTAGGTGGATTGGCCATGCTAAATTGTCCCTTAGTGTCCAAAGATGTGCAGGTTAGGGTGGATTGGCCATGCTAAATTGTCCTTTAGTGTCCAAAGATGTGCAGGTTAGGGTGGATTGGCCATGCTAAATTGTCCTTTAGTGTCCAATGATGTGCAGGTTAGGGTGGATTGGCCATGCTAAATTGTCCTTTAGTGTCCAAAGATGTGTAGGTTAGGGTGGATTGGCCATGCTAAATTGTCCTTTAGTGTCCAAAGATGTGCAGGTTAGGTGGATTGGCCATGCTAAATTGTCCCTTAGTGTCCAAAGATGTGCAGGTTAGGGTGGATTGGCCATGCTAAATTGTCCCTTAGTGTCCAAAGATGTGTAGGTTAGGGTGGATTGGCCGTGCTAAATTGCCCCTTAGTGTCCAAAGATGTGCAGGTTAGGGTGGATTGGCCATGCTAAATTGTCCCTTAGTGTCCAAAGATGTGTAGGTTAGGGTGGATTGGCCATGCTAAATTGTCCCTTAGTGTCCAAAGATGTGTAGGTTAGGGTGGATTGGCCATGCTAAATTGCCCCTTAGTGTCCAAAGATGTGTAGGTTAGGGTGGATTGGCCATGCTAAATTGTCCCTTCGTGTCCAAAGATGTGTAGGTTAGGGTGGATTGGCCATGCTAAATTGCCCCTTAGTGTCCAAAGATGTGTAGGTTAGGGTGGATTGGCCGTGCTAAATTGCCCCTTAGTGTAACCCGAACAGGCGCTGGAGTGTGGCAACTAGGGGATTTTCACAGTAACTTCATTGCAGTGTTAATGTAAGCTGACTTGTGACACTAATAAATAAACAGGGTAGATTCAGAAAGAATGTTCCCGATGGTGGGGGGAGTCCAGAACTCGGGGGTCATAGTTTGAGGATAAGGGGGAAACCTTTTAGGACTGAGGTGAGGAGAAATTTCTTCACCCAGAGGGCGGTGAATGTGTGGAATTCACTCCCACAGAAAGTTGCTGAGGCCAAAACGTTGTGTGATTTCAAGAAGAAATTAGATTTCGCCCTTGGGGCTAAAGGGATCGAGGGATATGGGGGGGAAGTGGGGGATCAGGATATTGAATTGGACGATCAGCCTTGATGATAATGAATGGCGGAGCAGGCTCGAAGGGCCGAATGGCCTCCTCCTGCTTCTAGTTTCGATGCCTCTTCAAGCTGACCCCTTGGATTGAACTTTTGGTCACCTGACCTCTTGCCTCAGGATGTCACACGGCATCGCACATCTTGCTTGACCATCCCTAATTTCCCCCCCTTGAACTGAGTATCGCCTCCCTCGGCCATTTCGGGAGAAGGGGTGGGCAGTTAAGAGGCAATCGCATTGCTGGGTTGGGTGTGGAGTCACATGTAGGCCAGACTGGGTTAAGGATGGCCGACTTCCCTTCAAGGGGGCGACATCAGCGAACCAGATGGGTTTTTCTTTTAAAGGCAGTCAGCGATAGATGCCAGGGTCATCATTACTGGGATTAGTGCCGTATGTTCCAGATTTTACCCATTTAATTTAACTTCCGCCAACTGCCATTGGTGGGATTTGAACCCATCGTTTCCTCCCCCGCCAAAGCATTAAGAAGAAAGAACAAAGAAAATTACAGCACAGGAACAGGCCCTTTGGCCCTCCAAGCCTGCACCGACCATGCTGCCCGACTGAACTAAAACCCCCTACCCTTCCGGGGACCGTATCCCTCTATTCCCATCCTATTCATGTACTTGTCAAGACGCCCCTTAAAACTCACTACCGTATCCGCTTCCACTCCCTCCCCCGGCAGCGAGTTCCAGGCACCCACCACCCTCTGTGTAAAAAATCTGCCTCGTACATCTCCTTTAAACCTTGCCCCTCGCACCTTAAACCTGTGCCCCCGAGTAATTGACTCTTCCACCCTGGGGAAAAAGCTTCTGACTATCCACTCTGTCCATGCCCCTCATAATGTTGTAGACTTCTATCAGGTCTCCCCTCAACCTCCATCACTCCAGTGAGAACAAACCGAGTTTCTCCAACCTCTCCTCATAGCTAATGCCCTCCATACCAGGCAACATCCTGGTAAATCTTTTCTGTACCCTTTCCAAAGCCTCCACATCCTTCTGGTAGTGTGGCGACCAGAATTGAACACTATATTCTAAGTGCGGCCGAACTAAGGTTCTATAAAGCTGCAACACGACTTGCCAATTTTTAAACTCAATGCCCCGGCTGATGAAGACAAGCGTGCCGTATGCCTTCTTGACTACCTTCTGTACCTGCATTGCCACTTTCAGTGACCTGTGTACCTGTACACCCAGATCCCTCTCCCTATCAATACTCTTAAGGGTTCTGCCATTTACTGTATATTTCCTATCTGTATTAGACCTTCCAAAATGCATTACCTCACATTTGTCCGGATTAAACTCCATCTGCCATCTCTCCGCCCAAGTCTCCAACCAATCTATATCCTGCTGTAACCTCCGATGGTGCTCATCGCTATCCGCAAACCCACCAACCTTTGTGTCATCCGCAAACTTACCGGGGGTGCCTGTGAATTACTAGTCCAGTACCATTTACTACTGCGCCATTATGGCCACAGTAAGAAGTCTCACAACACCAGGTTAAAGTCCAACAGTTTATTTGGAATCACGAGCTTTCGGAGCACCTTCATCCGGTGAGTGGAGAATTGGGTTCACAAACAGGGCATATATAGACACATAGACAATTACAAAATAACGGTTGGAATGCGAGTCTTTACAGGTCATCAAATCTTTACAGGTACAGACAATGTGAGTGGAGAGAGGGTTAAGCACAGGTTAAAGAGGTGTGAATTGTCTCCAGCCAGGACAGTTAGAGTGATTTTGCAAGCCCCGGCATGTTGTGGGGGTTACAGATAGTGTGACATGAACCCAAGATCCCGGTTTAGGCCGTCCTCATGTGTGCAGAACTTGGCTATCAGTTTCTGCTCAGCGATTCTGCGTTGTGTGTCGTGAAGGCCGCCTTGGAGAGTTTTTACCTGAAGATCAGAGGCTGAATCTGGGTGTCCATGTGCATAGATCCCTGAAAGTTGGCACCCAGGTTGATAGGGTTGTTAAGAAGGTGTACAGAGTGTTAGCTTTTATTGGTAGAGGGATTGGGTTTCGGAGCCAGGAGGTCATGTTGCAGCTGTACAAAACTCTGATGCGGCCGCATTTGGAGTATTGCGTACAGTTCTGGTCGCCGCGTTAAAGGAAAGATGTGGAAGTGTTGGAAAGGGTGCAGAGGAGATTTACCAGGATGTTGCCTGGTATGGTGGGAAAATCGTATGAGGAAAGGCTGAGGGGCTTGAGGTTGTTTTCGTTAGAGAGAAGAAGGTTAAGAGGTGACTTAATAGAGGCATACAAGATGATCAGAGGATTAGATAGGGTGGATAGTGAGAGCCTATTTCCTCGGATGGTGTTGGCTAGCACGAGGGGACATAACTTTAAATTGAGGGGTGAGAGATATAGGACAGATGTTAGAGGTAGGTTCTTTACTCAGAGAGTAGTAAGGGCGTGGAATGCCCTGCCTGCAGCAGTGGTGGACTCGTCAACGTTGAGAGCGTTCAAGTGGTTATTGGATAAACACATGGATGATATTGGAATAGTGTAGATTAGAGGGGCTTTAGATTGGTTTCACTGGTCGGCGCAACATCGAGGGCCGAAGGGCCTGTACTGTGCTGTAATGTTCAATGTTCTATGAATGTCCTTGACTGCTGAAGTGTTCCCCGACAGGAAGGGAACACTCCTACCTGGTGATTGTCAAGCGATGTTCATCTGTTGTCGTAGTGTCTGCATGGTTTCCCCAATGTACCATGCCTCGGGACATCCTTTCCTGCAGCGTATCAGGTAGACAACGTTGGCCGAGTTGCAAGAGTAGGTACCGTGTACCTGGTGGATGGTGATCTCACGTGAGATGATGGCATCCGTGTCGATGATCCGGCACGTCTTGCAGAGGTTGCTGTGGCAGGGTTGTGTGGTGTCGTGGTCACTGTTCTCCTGAAGGCTGGGTAGTTTGCTGCGTAAGAAGTCTCACAACACCAGGTTAAAGTCCAACAGGTTTATTTGGTAACAAATACCATAAGCTTTCGGAGCACAGCTCCTTCGTCAGATGGAGTGGATAGACAATGGTCTGTTTGTGGTTGTGCGGTTGTTTGAAAGCAAGAAGTGGGGGTGTGGGGATGGCCTTGGCGAGATGTTTGTCGTCTTCGATGACATGTTGAAGGCTCCGGAGAACATGTCGTAGCTTCCCTGCTCCAGGGAAGTACTGGACGACGAAGGGTACTCTGTTCACCGTGTCCCGTGATTGCGAAACCTACCTCTCCACTCACCTGATGAAGGAGCAGCGCTCCGAAAGCTCGTGCTACCAAATAAACCTTTTGGACTTTAACCTGGTGTTGTGAGACTTGTTACTGTGCCCACCCCAGTCCAACACCGGCATCTCCACGCCATTGTTGCGAAGTTGAGTAGAGCGTTAGAATTTGATGCTTGCGAATTTTCTGTTAAAATGGACGTGCTTTTTCTGTACATAGAGTTATGCAGTACACAGACTGAAACATCGTACCAAAGGCCAAACAGTAGTGTTGCCGAGACAACGGGCTGTTTTTGAATTTTGCCCAATCGATTTAAACTCGGCACTTGGACATCAGCAGCTGATTAGATTTAAATTTGATGTTTTGGTGACCTGAGAACCAATCCTATTGTGGGGATGTTGATGTGTCATCAGGGGTATAAGAGGCAGTGGCACAAATTCGAAGAGCGCCTGCCCACAGCTCGCAGCTTCAGAGAGACAGCTCCTGCCTCTACCACAGCTCATTCATGTCTTAAGCGAAAGCCTAATCTCAATCGTAAAGAAGACAGAGGTTCCAGACATAAGAAAAAAGACAGAATATCCCCATGTGGTTAGGCCACATTTGGAGTATAGTGTCCAATTCTGGTCGCCACACTACCAGAAGGACGTGGAGGCTTTGGCAAGGGTACAGAAAAGGTTTACCAGGTTATTGGCTGGTATGGAGGGCATTAGCTATGAGGAGAGGTTGGAGAAACTTGGTTTGTTCTCACTGGAACGACAGAGGTTGAGGGGAGACCTTTGATTTGATTTATTATTGTCACATGTGTTAACATACAGTGAAAAGTATTGTTTCTTGTGCGCTATACAAAGCATACCGTTCATAGAGAAGGAAAGGAGAGGGTGCAGAATGTCGTGTTACAGTCATAGCTAGGGTGTGGAGAAAGATCAACTTAATGCGAGGTAGGTCCATTCAAAAGTCTGACAGCAGCAGGGAAGAAGCTGTTCTTGAGTCGGTTGGTCCGTGACCTCAGACTTTTGTATCTTTTTCCCAATGGAAGAAGGTGGAAGAGAGAATGTCCGGGGTGCGTGGGGTCCTTAATTATGCTGGCTGCTTTGCCGAGGCAGCGGGAAGTGTAGACAGAGTCAATGGATGGGAGGCTGGTTTGCGTGATGGATTGGGCTACATTCACGACCTTCTGTAGTTCCTTGCGGTCTTGGGCAGAGCAGGAGCCCAGACCAAGCTGTGATACAACCAGAAAGAATGCTTTCTATGGGGCATCTGTAAAAGTTGGTGAGAGTCGTAGCTGACATGCCAAGTTTCCTTAGTCTTCTGAGAAAGTAGAGGCGTTGGTGGGGCTTTCTTAACTATAGTGTCGGCATGGGGGGAACCAGGACAGGTTGTTGGTGATCTGGACACCTAAAAACCTGAAGCTCTCGACCCTTTTATAAAATTATGAGGGGTATAGATAGGGTGAACGGTTGGAAGCTTTTTCCCAGGGCAGCAATGACAATTGCAAGGTGACACAAGTTCAAATTCAGAGGGGAAAGGTTGAGTGGAGATGTGCGGGGAGTTTTTTACACAGAGGGTTGTGGGGGCCTGGAATGCGCTGCCAAGTGAGGTGGCTGAGGCAGATAGATTAGCCACATTTAAGCCTTATCTGGATAGACACATGAACAAACGGGGAATAGAGGGAACAGGCGGTTGGTTTGATAAGGACAGAACATAAGAACTAGGAGCAGGAGTGGGCCATCTGGCCCCTCGAGCCTGCTCCGCCATTCAATAAGATCATGGCTGATCTTTCCGTGGACTCAGCTCCACTTACCCACCCGCTCACCATAACCCTTAATTCCTTCACTGTTCAAAAATCTATCTATCCTTGCCTTAAAAACATTCAATGAGGGAGCCTCAACTGGGCAGGGAATTCCACAGATTCACAACCCTTTGTGTGAAGAAGTTCCTCCTCAACTCAGTCCCAAATCTGCTCCCCCTTATTTTGAGGCCATGCCCCTAGTTCTAGTTTCACCCGCCAGTGGAAACAACTTCCCTGCTTCTATCTTATCTATTCCCTTCATAATCGTATATATTTCTATAAGATCTCCCCTCATTCTTCTGAATTCCAATGAGTATAGCCCCAGTCTACTCAGTCTCTCCTCATAAGCCAACCCTCTCAACTCCGGAATCAACCTAGTGAATCTCCTCTGCACCCCCTCCAGTGCCAGTATATCCTTTCTCAAGTCAGGAGACCAAAACTGTACACAGTACTCCAGATGTGGCCTCACCAGCACCTTATACAGCTGCAACATAACCTCGCTGTTTTTAAACTCCATCCCTCTCGCAATGAAGGGCAAAATTCCATTTGCCTTCTTAATTACCTGTTGCACCTGCAAACCAACTCCTTGAGATTCCTGCACAAGGACACCCAGGTCCCTCTGCACAGCAGCATGCTGCAATTTTTTACTATTTAAATAATAGGACAACAATTGCCCGCGTTTGGCCCATATCCCTCTATACCCATCGTACCCATGTAACTATCTAAATGCTTTTTAAAAGACAAAATTGGACCCGCCTCTACTACTACCTCTGGCAGCTCGTTCCAAATACTCACCACCCTCTGTGTGAAAAAATTGCCCCTCTGGACACTCTCTCCCCTCTTACCTTAAACCGATGCCCTCTAGTTTTAGACTCCCCTACCTTTGGGAAAAGATATTGACTATCTAGCTGATCTGTGCCCCTCATTATTTTATAGACCTCTATAAAATCACCCCTCAGCCTCCTACGCTCCAGAGAAAAAAGTCCCAGTCTATCCAGCCTCTCCTTATATCTCAAACCATCAAGTCCCGGTAGCATCCTAGTAAATCTCTTCTGCACTCTTTCTAGTTTAATAATATCCTTTCTATAATAGGGTGACCAGAACTGTACACAGTATTCCAAGTGTGGCCTTACCAATGTCTTGTACAACTTCAACAAGACGTCCCAACTCCTGTATTCAATGTTCTGACCAATGAAACCAAGCATGCTGAATGCCTTCTTCACCACTCTGTCCACCTGTGACTCCACTTTCAAGGAGCTATGAACCTGTGCCCCTCGATCTCTTTGTTCTGTAACTTTCCCCAACGCCCTACCATTAACTGAGTAAGTCCTGCCCTGGTTCAATCTACCAAAATGCATCACCTCGCATTTATCTAAATTAAACTCCATCTGCCATTCGTCAGCCCACTGGCCCAATTGATCAAGGCAAACCTGGTTATATTTTGAGAGTGACAAAAATTCCATTTTTTTGTGAATAAGTGGGAAAATGTAACTGGATTGATTGGTAAGTTTGCGGACGACCCAAAGGTTGGTGGATTTGCGGATAGCGATGAGGACCATCAGAGGATACAGCAGGATATAGATCAGTTGGAGACTTGGGCGGAGAGATGGCAGATGGAGTTTAATCTGGACAAATGTGAGGTAATGCATTTTGAAAGGTCTAATACAGATAGGAAATATACAGTAAATGGCAGAACCCTTAAGAGTATTGATAGGCAGAGGGATCTGGGTGTACAGGTATATAGGTCACTGAAAGTGGCAATGCAGGTGGAGAAGGTAGTCAAGAAGGCATATGGCATGCTTGCCTTCATCGACTGGGCCACTGAGTTTAAAAATTGGCAAGTCATGTTGCAGCTTTATAGAACCTTAGTTAGGCCGCACTTGGAATATAGTGTTCAATTCTGGTCGCCACACTACCAGAAGGATGTGGAGGCTTTGGAAAGGGTGCAGAAAAGATTTACCAGGATGTTGCCTGGTATGGAGGGCATTAGCTATGAGGAGAGGTTGGAGAAACTTGGTTTGTTCTCACTGGAACGATGGAGGTTGAGGGGCGACCTGATAGAAGTCTACAAGATTATGAGAGGCATGGACAGAGTGGATAGTCAGAAGCTTTTTCCCCAGGGTGGAAGAGTCAATTACTAGGGGGCACAGGTTTAAGGTGCAAGGGGCAAGGTTTAAAGGAGATGTACGAGGCAGATTTTTTACACAGAGGGTGGTGGGTGCCTGGAACTCGCTGCCGGGGGAGGGAGTGGAAGCGGATACGGTAGTGAGTTTTAAGGGGCGTCTTGACAAGTACATGAATAGGATGGGAATAGAGGGATCTGGTCCCCGGAAGGGTAGGGGGTTTTAGTTCAGTCGGGCAGCATGGTCGGTGCAGGCTTGGAGGGCTGAATGGCCTGTTCCTGTGCTGGAATTTTCTTTGTTCGTTGTTCTTTAAGTGCGGACTGTACCACTTCACAGACTCCCTTTAACAGATCGTAGAGCGAGGTATTCCTCTGTGAGTGGTTAGGTGGTAGTTCTCAGAGGGGGGAGTCCGCCTCCCCCTCCATAACACCATCGCTGGCTGTCCCCAGCATTTATCGCCAGTCCCTCACTGCCCCTGGAGAAGGTGTTGGGTGAAGTCGCCCCTTCTTGAACCCGCTGCGGTCCCCGTGTGGTGTGGGGAACACTCACCGGTGCTGTTTATTTATCCGTGGGACATGGGGTCGGCGCTGGCTGGGTCCAGCATTTATTGCCCATCCCTAGTTGCCCCTTGGAGGGCAGTTGAGAGTCACCCACATCGCTGTGTGTTGCCCTGGAGTCACATGTAGGCCAGACCGGGGTAAGGGCGGCAGATTTCCTTCCCCAAAGGGAACCAGATGGGTTTTTCCCCCACAATCGACAATGGGTCATCAAGTAGATTCCTAATTCCAGATTTTGTTTTATTGAATTCAAATCTCACCATCTGCCGTGGCGGGGATTCGAACCCGGGTCCCCCAGAACATCAGCTGAGTTTCTGGATTAATAGTCTAGCAATAATACCACAAGGCCATCCCCTTCCCCCAGGGAGGGAGTTGCAGGATTGGGATCCCAGCCACAGTGAAGGAACGGCCGATATATTCCCAAGTCGGGACGGTTAGCGGGTCTCGGAGAGGGCAGCTTGCAGGTGGTGGTGTTCCCCATGTGTCTGCTGCCCCCCTTGTCCTTCTAGACGGTGGCTGTCGAAGGAGCCTCGGCGAGTTGCTGGTGCATCTTGTAGACACAACTGGACAAGCCATTTGATCCGTCTCCACATGTCTCTCTCTCCCAACCCCCACTCCCCGCCACCTCGGGAGAATAGGAACAACAGTTAGTGCAAAGGTTCCCAGCAACAACACATCATCACTTACCCTCAACCTTTGTACGTAACACAAGGGAGGCTGTGTCTATTTATACATCTTGTGTGACGACAGTGAGTGTATAAAAAATCTCGATACCAAACACTGCTGTGTCATGGGGTTAGATACAGAGTAAAGCTCCCTCTACACTCTCCCCCATCAAACACTCCCAGGACAGATACAGCACGGGGTTAGATACAGAGTAAAGCTCCCTCTACACTCTCCCCCATCAAACACTCCCAGGACAGATACAGCACGGGGTTAGATACAGTGTAAAGCTCCCTCTACACTGTCCCCCATCAAACACTCCCAGGACAGGTACAGCATGGGGTTTGATACAGAGTAAAGCTCCCTCTACACTCTCCCCCATCAAACACTCCCAGGACAGGTACAGCACGGGGTTAGATACAGAGTAAAGCTCCCTCTACACTCTCCCCCATCAAACACTCCCAGGACAGGTACAGCACGGGGTTAGGTACAGAGTAAAGCTCCCTCTACACTGACCCCATCAAACACTCCCAGGACAGGTACAGCACGGGGTTAGATACAGATTAAAGCTCCCTCTACACTGTCCCCATCAAACACTCCCAGGACAGGGACAGCACGGGGTTAGATACAGAGTAAAGCTCCCTCTACACTGTCCCTATCAAACACTCCCAGGACAGGTACAGCACGGGGTTAGATACAGAGTAAAGCTCCCTCTACATTGTCCCCATCAAACACCCCCTGGACAGGTACAGCACGGGGTTAGATACAGAGTAAAGCTCCCTCTACACTGTCCCCATCAAACACTCCCAGGACAGGTACAGCACGGGGTTAGATACAGAGTAAAGCTCCCTCTACACTGTCCCCATCAAACACTCCCAGGACAGGGACAGCACGGGGTTAGATACAGATTAAAGCTCCCTCTACACTGTCCCCATCAAACACTCCCAGGACAGGGACAGCACGGGGTTAGATACAGAGTAAAGCTCCCTCTACACTGTCCCTATCAAACACTCCCAGGACAGGTACAGCACGGGGTTAGATACAGAGTAAAGCTCCCTCTACACTGTCCCCATCAAACACTCCCAGGACAGGTACAGCACGGGGTTAGATACAGAGTAAAGCTCCCTCTACATTGTCCCCATCAAACACCCCCAGGACAGGTACAGCACGGGGTTAGATACAGAGTAAAGCTCCCTCTACACTGTCCCCATCAAACACTCCCAGGACAGGTACAGCACGGGGTTAGATACAGAGTAAAGCTCCCTCTACACTGTCCCCATCAAACACTCCCAGGACAGGTACAGCACGGGGTTAGATACAGAGTAAAGCTCCCTCTATACTGTCCCCCATCAAACACTCCCAGGACAGGTACAACATGGGGTTAGATACAGAGTAAAGCTGCCTCTGCACTGTCCCCCATCAAACACTCCCAGGACAGGGATTAACTTTGAGCAGTGGCTGTTGGACCTCTTGGCTCCCACCAAGGGGGCAGACAAGTTCCTTGTTTTCACCCTCTCCTGTGAAGGGGGCACCTCCGACAGCGCGGCAGTCCCTCAGTACTGGCACCCGTGTGGTTCTTTTTCAGTGCCTACTTGCCTGGTGTGGGACAGTGAAACCTCGAGGTTGTGACTCAGAGCAGAGAGTGTGAGTCACTCTGTCACGCACCAAGAGAGAGAGAGAGAGACAGAGAACCACACCCACGCTACACATACACACAGACAACAGCAAGGAGAATGGGCTGAATGGCAGTGACAGGGGCTTCCTCGCGTCTCCCCCCGTCAACTGCCCCCTCTCTCCCCCCCCCCCCGGAACAGAAGGAGGCCTTTTGTCCCATCTTGTCCATGCCAGCCCGAGGACACCTTGTGGTGTCCTTGCTCGAGAGGGAGCTCAGGAAAGATTCATAGATTCAAAGAATCCCAACAGTGCAGAAGGAGGCCATTCAGCCCATCGAGCTTGCACCGATTGGAGGATAGCTAATGTGGTCCCATTATTTAAGAAGGGTAGGAAGGATAACCCGGGTAATTATAGGCCGGTGAGCTTGACGTCCGTGGTTGGGAAGTTGTTGGAGAGGATTCTTAGAGATAGGATGTATGTGCATTTAGAAAGGAATAAACTCATTAACGATAGTCAACATGGTTTTGTGAGAGGGAGGTCATGCCTCACTAACCTGGTGGTGTTTTTTGAAGAAGTGACCAAAATGGTTGACGAAGGAAGGGCCGTGGATGCTGTCTATATGGACTTTAGTAAAGCGTTTGACAAAGTCCCTCATGGTAGGCTGGTGCAAAAGGTTGGATCTCACGGGATAAAGGGGGAGGTGGCTAGATGGGTGGAGAACTGGCTTGGTCATAGAAGGAAGTTTAACAACACCAGGTTAAAGTCCAACAGGTTTATTTGGTAGCATTCCAACCATTATTCTGTAAATTGAGTTTGTGTCTTTATATGCCCTGTTTGTGAACAGAATTCCCACTCACCTGAAGAAGGGGCTTGGAGCTCCGAAAGCTTGTGTGGCTTTTGCTACCAAATAAACCGGTTGGACTTTAACCTGGTGTTGTTAAACTTCGTACTGTGTTTACCCCAGACCAACGCCAGCATCTCCACATCTTGGTCACTGGAGACAGAGAGTGGTAGTGGAAGGGTCTTTTTCCGGCTGGATGCCTGTGACTAGTGGTGTTCCGCAGGGCTCTGTATTGGGACCTCTGCTGTTTGTGCTTTATATAAACGATCTGGAAGAAGGTGTAACTGGGGTGATCAGTAAGTTTGCGGACGACACGAAAATGGCAGGACTTGCAGATAGTGAGGAGCATTGTCAGAGGCTACAGAAGGATATAGATAGGCTGGAAATTTGGGCAAAGACAGATGGACTTCAATCCAGATAAATGCGAAGTGATGCATTTTGGTAGAACTAACGTAGGGGGGAGCTATACGATAATGGCAGAACCATAAAGGGTGTAGATACGCAGAGGGACCTGGGTGTGCAAGTCCACAGATCCTTGAAGGTGACGTCACAGGTGGAGAAGGTAGTGAATAAGGCATATGGCATGCTTGCTTTTATAAGATGGGGCATAGAGTATAAAAGTTGGGGTCTGATGTTGCAGATGTATAGAACGTTGGTTCGGCCGCATTTGGAATCCTGCGTCCAGTTCTGGTCGCCACACTACCAGAAGGGCGTGGAGGCTTTGGATAGAGTGCAGAGGAGGTTTACCAGGATGTTGCCTGGTATGGAAGGGCTTAGTTATGAGGAGAGATTGGGTAAACTGGGGTTGTTCTCACTGGAAAGACGGAGGATGAGGGGAGACCTAATAGAGGTGTACAAAATTATGAAAGGCATAGATAGGGTGAACGGTGGGAAGCTTTTCCCGAGGTCGGTGGTGACGTTCACGAGGGGTCATAGGTTCAAGGTGAAGGGGGGGAGGTTTAACACGGATATCAGAAGGACATATTTTACACAGAGGGTGGTGGGAGCCTGGAATGCGCTGCCGGGCAAGGTGGTGGAGGCGGACACACTGGGAACGTTTAAGACTTATCTCGATAGCCACATGAACGGAGTGGGAATGGAGGGATACAAAAGAATGGTCTAGTTTGGACCAGGGAGCGGCACGGGCTTGGAGGGCCGAAGGGCCTGTTCCTGTGCTGTATTGTTATTTGTTCAATCCCACCCCAGCCCCGTATTCCCTCGTATTTACCCTGCCAATGGTGGAACACTAAAGGACAATTTAGCACGGCCAATCCACCCTAACCTACACATCTTTGGACACCAGGGGACAATTTAGCATGGCCAATCCACCCTAACCTACACATCTTTGGACACTAAGGGACAATTTAGCACGGCCAATCCACCCTAACCTACACATCTTTGGACACTAAGGGACAATTTAGCACGGCCAATCCACCCTAACCTACACATCTTTGGACACTAAGGGACAATTTAGCACGGCCAATCCACCCTAACCTGCACACCTTTGGACACTAAGGGGCAATTTAGCATGGCCAATCCACCCTAACCTACACATCTTTGGACACTAAGGGACAATTTAGCATGGCCAATCCACCCTAACCTACACATCTTTGGACACTAAGGGACAATTTAGCATGGCCAATCCACCCTAACCTGCACACCTTTGGACACTAAGGGGCAATTTAGCATGGCCAATCCACCCTAACCGACACATCTTTGGACACTAAGGGACAATTTAGCATGGCCAATCCACCCTAACCTGCACATCTTTGGACACTAAGGGACAATTTAGCATGGCCAATCCACCCTAACCTACACATCTTTGGACACTAAGGGGCAATTTAGCATGGCCAATCCACCTAACCTACACATCTTTGGACACGAAGGGACAATTTAGCATGGCCAATCCACCCTAACCAGCACATCTTTGGTCACTAAGGGGCAATTTAGCATGGCCAATCCACCCTAACCTGCACATCTTTGGACACTAAGGGACAATTTAGCATGGCCAATCCACCCTAACCTGCACATCTTTGGACACTAAGGGGCAATTTAGCATGGCCAATCCACCCTAACCTGCACATCTTTGGACACTAAGGGGCAATTTAGCATGGCCAATCCACCCTAACCCGCACATCTTTGGACACTAAGGGACAATTTAGCATGGCCAATCCACCCTAACCCGCACATCTTTGGACACTAAGGGACAATTGCGCACGGCCATTCCACCATAACCTGCACATCTTTGGACACTAAGGGGCAATTTAGCACGGCCAATCCACCCTAACCTACACATCTTTGGACACTAAGGGACAATTTAGCACGGCCAATCCACCCTAACCTACACATCTTTGGACACTAAGGGACAATTTAGCACGGCCATTCCACCCTAACCTGCACATCTTTGGACACTAAGGGGCAATTTAGCATGGCCAATCCACCCTAACCTGCACATCTTTGGACACTAAGGGGCAATTTAGCATGGCCAATCCACCCTAACCCGCACATCTTTGGACACTAAGGGACAATTTAGCATGGCCAATCCACCCTAACCTGCACATCTTTGGACACTAAGGGGCAATTTAGCATGGCCAATCCACCCTAACCTACACATCTTTGGGCACTAAGGGACAATTTAGCACGGCCAATCCACCCTAACCTGCACATCTTTGGACACTAAGGGACAATTTAGCACGGCCAATCCACCCTAACCTGGGGACTCACCTGATGACGGGGCAGCGCTCCGAAAGCTCGTGCTACGAAATGAACCTGTTGGATTTTAACCTGGTGTTGCAAGAAGAAATTAGATTTCGCTTTTGGGGCTAAAGGGATGGGGTGGGGTGGGGGATCAGGATATTGAAATGGATGATCAGCCACCATCGTAATGAATGGCGGAGCCAGCTCAAAGGGCCGAATGGCCTCCTTCTGCCTCTGGTTTCTGTTTCTTTGTGCGCTTTTCAAATCCCACCTCCCAGCACCACAGCCCTGTGGCTTACACTGCTTGAACTGCCGATCCGGGTACTTAGAATCCTTAGGAATGCAACAGGAGGCCATTTGGCCCACCGTGTCTGCACTGACCACAATCCCTGTGAACCCACACATTTACCCGGCTCATCCCTAAGTCACGAAGGTGCAATTTATCACGGCCAATGCACACCATAACCAGCACGTCTTTCGGACTGTGGGAGGAAACCGGAGCACCCGGAGGAAACCCACGCAGACACGGGGAGAACGTGCATACTCCACACGGACAGTGACCCGAGCAGGGAATCGAACCCGGGTCCCTGGAGCTGTGAGGCAGCAGTGCTAACCACCGTGCCACCCTTTTTTAAAAATGAGTTTAGTGTCTCTGCCTCCACCATCAGCTCGGGCAGTGAATTCCAAACACCCACCGCCCCTCTGCGTAAGGCAAAGTTCTCCCTCACGCCCTCTCTACACTTACTGCCGCTTATCTCAAATCTATCCCTGCTGCTTCTAGAATTCTCCACCCAGGGAAGTAACTGTCTCATCCACTCTACCTCTTACATAGAACATAGAACAGTACAGCACAGAACAGGCCCTTCGGCCCACGATGTTGTGCCGAGCTTTATCTGAAACCAAGATCAAGCTATCCCACTCCCTATCATCCTGGTGTGCTCCATGTGCCGATCCAATAACCGCTTAAATGTTCCTGAAGTGTCTGACTCCACTATCACTGCAGGCAGTCCATTCCACACCCCAACCACTCTCTGCGTAAAGAACCTACCTCGGACATCCTTCTTATATCTCCCACCATGAACCCTATAGTTATGCCCCCTTGTAATAGCTCCATCCACCCGAGGAAATAGTCTATACTCCTAGCATTAAAGTTAACACATCTCAATCCTTTGGTCTGAGCTCTCCCCTTCTCTATCCCCCGTCCATCCTCCATCTTGCACCGTCTATGATCCTTCTCTGTTTGTGAGCTAACTTCCTCGCTCCCAGTCACCTCGTCTCGATCCCCTCCCCCCAACCTATCTAGTTTAAACTCTACCCAGTAGCCTTAGCCAACCTTCCCGCCAGGATATTGGCCCCACTGGGATTCAAGTGCCACCCGTCTTTTGTGTACAGGTCACACCTGCCCCTAAAGAGGTCCCAATGGTCCAGGAACCTGAATCTGTGGGGACAAAATAAATAAAATTGATTGGTCGGAGGTTAGAACATAGAACAGTACAGCACAGAACAGGCCCTTCGGCCCACGATGTTGTGCTGAGCTTTATCTGAAACCAAGATCAAGCTATCCCACTCCCTATCATCCTGGTGTGCTCCATGTGCCTATCCAATAACCGCTTGAATGTTCCTAAAGTGTCTGACTCCACTATCACTGCAGGCAGTCCATTCCACACCCCAACCACTCTCTGCATAAAGAACCTACCTCTGATATCCTTCCTGTATCTCCCACCACAAACCCTATAGTTATGCCCCCTTGTAATAGCTCCATCCACCCGAGGAAATAGTCTTTGAACGTTCACTCTATCTATCCCCTTCATCATTTTATAAACCTCTATTAAGTCTCCCCTCAGCCTCCTACGCTCCAGAGAGAACAGCCCTAGCTCCCTCAACCTTTCCTCATAAGACCTACCCTCCAAACCAGGCAGCATCCTGGTAAATCTCCTCTGCACTCTTTCCAGTGCTTCCACATCCTTCTTATAGTGAGGTGACCAGAACTGCACACAATATTCCAAATGTGGTCTCACCAAGGTCCTGTACAGTTGCAGCATAACCCCACGGCTCTTAAACTCCAACCCCCTGTTAATAAAAGCTAACACACTATATGCCTTCTTCACAGCTCTATCCACTTGAGTGGCAACCTTTAGAGATCTGTGGATATGGACCCCAAGATCTCTCTGTTCCTCCACAGTCTTCAGAACCCGACCTTTGACCCTGTAATCCACATTTAAATTAGTCCTACCAAAATGAATCACCTCACATTTATCAGGGTTAAACTCCATTTGCCATTTTTCAGCCCAGCTTTGCATCCTATCTATGTCTCTTTGCAGCCTACAACAGCCCTCCACCTCATCCACTACTCCACCAATCTTGGTGTCATCAGCAAATTTACTGATCCACCCTTCAGCCCCCTCCTCTAAGTCATTAATAAAAATCACAAAGAGCAGAGGACCAAGCACTGATCCCTGCGGCACTCCGCTAGCAACCTGCCTCCAATCTGAAAATTTTCCATCGACCACCACCCTTTGTCTTCGATCAGACAGCCAGTTACCTATCCAATCGGCCAACTTTCCCTCTATCCCACACCTCCTCACTTTCATCATAAGCCGACCATGGGGGACCTTATCAAACGCCTTACTAAAATCCATGTATATGACATCAACTGCCCTATCTTCATCAACACACTTAGTTACCTCCTCAAAAAATTCTATCAAATTTGTGAGGCACGACTTGCCCTTCACGAATCCGTGCTGACTATCCCGGATTAATCCGCATCTTTCTAAATGGTCGTAAATCCCATCTCTAAGGACCTTTTCCATCAATTTACCAACCACCGAAGTAAGACTAACCGGTCTATAATTACCAGGGTCATTTCTATTCCCTTTCTGAAACAGAGGAACAACATTCGCCATTCTCCAGTCCTCTGGCACCATCCCCGTGGACAGCGAGGACCCAAAGATCAAAGCCAAAGGCTCTGCAATCTCATCCCTTGCCTCCCAAAGAATCCTAGGATACATTTCATCAGGCCCAGGGGACTTATCGACCTTCAGTTTATTCAAAACTGCCAGGACATCCTCCCTCCGAACATCTATTTCCTCCAGCCTATTAGCCTGTAACACCTTCTCTTCCTCAAAAACATGGCCCCTCTCCTTGGTGAACACTGAAGAAAAGTATTCATTCATCACCTCGCCTATCTCTACTGACTCCATACACAAGTTCCCACTACTGTCCTTGACCGGCCCTAACCTCACCCTGGTCATTCTTTTATTCCTCACATAAGAGTAAAAAGCCTTGGGGTTTTCCTTGATCCGACCCGCCAAGGACTTCTCGTGTCCCCTCCTAGCCCTCCTAAGCCCCTTTTTCAGCTCATTCCTTGCTAACTTGTAACCCTCAATCGAGCCATCTGAACCTAGTTTCCTCATCCCTACATAAGCTTCCCTCTTCCTTTTCACAAGACATACCACCTCTTTCGTGAACCATGGTTCCCTCACTCGGCCATTTCCTCCCTGCCTGACAGGGACATACCTATCAAGGACTCCCAGTATTTGTTCCTTGAAAAAGTTCCACTTTTCATTAGTTCCTTTCTCTGACAGTTTCTGTTCCCAACTTAGGCCCCCTAATTCTTGCCTAATCGCATCATAATTACCTCTCCCCCAATTGTAAACCTTGCCCTGCCGTACGGCCCTATCCCTCTCCATTGCAATAACAAAAGACACCGAATTGTGGTCACTATCTCCAAAGTGCTCTCCCACAACCAAATCTAACACTTGGCCCGGTTCATTTCCCAGTACCAAATCCAATGTGGCCTCTTCCTCTCCTAATTTTGTACGTCTCTATCAGGTCACCCCCTCAGCCTTCTTTGTTCCAAGGAAAATAACGCCAACCTCTCCAATCTCTCCTCATAGTGGCACAGCGGGTTAGCGCTGCTGCCTCACAGCGCCAGGGACCCGGGTTCGATTCCGGCTTCGGGTCACTGTCTGTGCGCGTTCTCCCCGTGTCTGCGTGGGTTTCCTCCGGGTGCTCCGGTTTCCTCCCACAGTCCCAAAGATGTGCAGGTTAGGGTGGATTGGCCATGCTAAATTGCCCCTTAGTGTCCAAAGATGAGCAGGTTAAGGGGATTGGCTGTGCTAAATTGTCCCTTCGTGTCCAAAGATGTGCGGGTTAGGGGGATTGGCCGTGCTAAATTGTCCCTTAGTGTCCAAAGATGTGTAGGTTAGTGGGATTGGCCGTGCTAAATTGCCCCTTAGTGTCCAAAGATGTGCAGGTTAGGGTGGATTGGCCGTGCTAAATTGTCCCTCAGTGTCCAAAGATGTGCAGGTTAGGGTGGATTGGCCATGCTAAATTGTCCCTTAGTGTCCAAAGATGTGTAGGTTAGATGGATTAGCCGTGTTAAATTGCCCCTTAGTGTCCAAAGATGTGCAGGTTAGGGTGGATTGGCCGTGCTAAATTGTCCCTTAGTGTCCAAAGATGTGTAGGTTAGGGTGGAGTGGCCATGCTAAATTGTCCCTTAGTGTCCAAAGATGTGTAGGTTAGGGTGGATTGGCCATGTTAAATTGTCCCTTAGTGTCCAAAGATGTGTAGGTTAGGGTGGATTGTCCCTGCTAAATTGTCCCTTAGTGTCCAAAGATCATAGAAATCATAGAAACCCTACAGTACAGAAGGAGGCCATTCAGCCCATCGAGTCTGCACCGACCACAATCCCACCCAGGCCCTACCCCCACATATTTAACAGCTAATCCCTCTAACCTATGCATCTCAGGACTCTAAGGGGCAATTTTTAACCTGGCCAATCAACCTAGCCCGCACATCTTTGGACTGTGGGAGGAAACCGGAGCACCCGGAGGAAACACACGCAGACACGAGGAGAATGTGCAAACTCCACACAGATGGCGACCCGAGCCGGGAATCGAACCCAGGTCCCCGGAGCTGTGAAGCAGTAGTGCTAACCACTGTACTACCGTGTCGCATGTGCAGGTTAGGGTGGATTGGCCGTGCTAAATTGTCCCTTAGTGTCCAAAGATGTGCAGGTTAGGGTGGATTGGCCATGCTAAATTGTCCCTTAGTGTCCAAAGATGTACAGGTTAGGGTGGATTGGCCATGTTAAATTGTCCCTTAGTGTCCAAAGATGTGTAGGTTAGGGTGGATTGGCCATGCTAAATTGTCCCTTAGTGTCCAAAGATGTGCAGGTTAGGAGGATTGGCCATGCTAAATTGTCCCTTAGTGTCCAAAGATGTGTAGGTTAGGGTGGATTGGCCATGCTAAATTGTCCCTTAGTGTCTAAAGATGTACAGGTTAGGGTGGATTGGCCATGTTAAATAGTCCCTTAGTGTCCAAAGATGTGCAGGTTAGGTGGATTGGCCATGTTAAATTGTCCCTTAGTGTCCAAAGATGTGTAGGTTAGGGTGGATTGGCCATGCTAAATTGTCCCTTAGTGTCCAAAGATGTACAGGTTAGGGGGATTGGCCATGCTAAATTGTCCCTTAGTGTCCAAAGATGTGTAGGTTCGGGTGGATTGGCCATGCTAAATTGTCCCTTAGTGTCCAAAGATGTGCAGGTTAGGGTGGATTGGCCATGCTAAATTGTCCCTTAGTGTCCAAAGATGTGCAGGTTAGGGTGGATTGGCCATGCTAAATTGTCCCTTAGTGTCCAAAGATGTACAGGTTAGGGGGATTGGCCGTGCTAAATTGTCCCTTAGTGTCCAAAGATGTGTATGTTGGGGTGGATTGGCCATGCTAAATTGTCCCTTAGTGTCCAAAGATGTACAGGTTAGGGTGGATTGGCCATGTTAAATAGTCCCTTAGTGTCCAAAGATGTGCAGGTTAGGGTGGATTGGCCATGTTAAATTGCCCCTTAGTGTCCAAAGATGTGCAGGTTAGGTGGATTGGCCATGTTACATTGTCCCTTAGTGTCCAAAGATGTGTAGGTTAGGGTGGATTGGCCATGCTAAATTGTCCCTTAGTGTCCAAAGATGTACAGGTTAGGGGGATTGGCCATGCTAAATTGTCCCTTAGTGTCCAAAGATGTGTAGGTTAGGGTGGATTGGCCATGCTAAATTGTCCCTTAGTGTCCAAAGATGTGCAGGTTAGGGTGGATTGGCCATGCTAAATTGTCCCTTAGTGTCCAAAGATGTGCAGGTTAGGGTGGATTGGCCATGCTAAATTGTCCCTTAGTGTCCAAAGATGTACAGGTTAGGGGGATTGGCCGTGCTAAATTGTCCCTTAGTGTCCAAAGATGTGTATGTTAGGGTGGATTGGCCATGCTAAATTGTCCCTTAGTGTCCAAAGATGTGCAGGTTAGGGTGGATTGGCCATGCTAAATTGTCCCTTAGTGTCCAAAGATGTGCAGGTTAGGGTGGATTGGCCATGCTAAATTGCCCCTTAGTGTCCAAAGATGTACAGGTTAGGGGGATTGGCCATGCTAAATTGTCCCTTAGTGTCCAAAGATGTGCAGGTTAGGGTGGATTGGCCGTGCTAAATTGTCCCTTAGTGTCCAAAGATGTGCAGGTTAGGGTGGATTGGCCGTGCTAAATTGTCCCTTAGTGTCCAAAGATGTGCAGGTTAGGGTGGATTGGCCATGCTAAATTGTCCCTTAGTGTCCAAAGATGTGCAGGTTAGGTGGATTGGCCATGTTAAATTGTCCCTTAGTGTCCAAAGATGTGTAGGTTAGGGTGGATTGGCCATGCTAAATTGTCCCTTAGTGTCCAAAGATGTACAGGTTAGGGTGGATTGGCCATGTTAAATAGTCCCTTAGTGTCCAAAGATGTGCAGGTTAGGGTGGATTGGCCGTGCTAAATTGTCCCTTAGTGTCCAAAGATGTACAGGTTAGGGGGATTGGCCGTGCTAAATTG
>NW_027592469.1:0-2500 GCF_964213995.1 Mustelus asterias | reverse complement strand
CCCTTTTCCTTTCCCCCTCCCCTCCCCCTTCCCCTTTCCCTCCCCCTCCCCCCCCTTTCCCCCTCCCCTCCCCCCTTTCCCCCTCCCCTCCCCCCTTTCCCCCTCCCCTCCCCCCTTTCCCCCTCCCCTCCCCCCTTTCCCCCTCCCCTCCCCCCTTTCCCCCTCCCCTCCCCCCTTTCCCCCTCCCCTCCCCCCCCCCTTTCCCCCTCCCCTCCCCCCTTTCCCCCTCCCCTCCCCCCTTTCCCCCTCCCCTCCCCCCTTTCCCCCTCCCCTCCCCCCTTTCCCCCTCCCCTCCCCCCTTTCCCCCTCCCCTCCCCCTTTCCCCCTCCCCCCTTTCCCCCTCCCCCCCTTTCCCCCTCCCCCCCTTTCCCCTCCCCCCCTTTCCCCCTCCCCCCTTTCCCCCTCCCCCCCTTTCCCCCTCCCCCCCTTTCCCCCTCCCCCCTTTCTCCCTCTCCCCCTCTCCCCCCCTTCCCCCCTCTCCCCTCTTCCCCACTCCCCCTTCCCCCTCCCCTCTCCCCCTTCCCCCTCCCCTCTCCACCCTCCACCCCTTCCCTCCTCCACCCCTCACCCTCCCCCCCTCCCTCCCCCCTCCCTTCCCCCCTCCCCCCATCCCCTCCCCCCCATCCCCTCCCCTCCCCTCCCCCCCATCCCCTCCCCCCCATCCCCTCCCCCCCATCCCCTCCCCCCCATCCCCTCCCCCCCATCCCCTCCCCCCCATCCCCTCCCCCCCAACCCCTCCCCCCCATCCCCTCCCCCCCATCCCCCCCTCCGCCCATCCCCCCCTTCCCCCTCCCCCTCTCCCCCCTCCCCCCATCCCCTCCCCTCCCCTCCCCCCCATCCCCTCCCCTCCCCCCCATCCCCTCCCCTCCCCCTCCCCCCCTCCCCCTCCCCCCTTCCCCCCCTCCCCTCCCCTCCCCCTCCTCCCCCTCCCCCTCCCCCTCCCCTCCCCCTCCCCTCTCCCCCTCCCCTCCCCCTCCCCTCCACCTCCCCTCCCCCCCTCTCCCCCTCCCCCCCTCCCCTTCTCCCCCTCCCCCTCCCCTTCTCCCCTCCCCCTCCCCTTCTCCCCCTCCCCCTCCCCCCCCTCCCCTTCTCCCCCTCCCCCTCCCCCCCTCCCCTTCTCCCCCTCCCCCTCCCCCCCCCTCCCCCTCCCCCTCTCTCTTACAGCTAATCAAGTCTTTAAGGATTCGCATTCCAACGATTATTCTGTAAATTGAGTCTGTGTCTTTATAAGCTCTGTTTGTGAACAGAATTCCCACTCACCTGAAGAAGGGGCTTGGGGCTCCGAAAGCTTGTGTGGCTTTTGCTACCAAATAAACCTGTTGGACTTTAACCTGGTGTTGTTAAACTTCTTACTGTGTTTACCCCAGTCCAACGCCGGCATCTCCACATAAGAACATAAGAAATAGGAGCAGGAGTAGGCCATCTAGCCCCTCGAGCCTGCCCCGCCATTCAATAAGATCATGGCTGATCTGACGTGGATCAGTACCACTTACCCGCCTGATCCCCATAACCCTTAATTCCCTTACCGATCAGGAATCCATCCATCCGCGCTTTAAACATATTCAGCGAGGTAGCCTCCACCACCTCAGTGGGCAGAGAATTCCAGAGATTCACCACCCTCTGGGAGAAGAAGTTCCTCCTCAACTCTGTCTTAAACCGACCCCCCTTTATTTTGAGGCTGTGTCCTCTAGTTTTAACTTCCTTACTAAGTGGAAAGAATCTCTCCGCCTCCACCCTATCCAGCCCCCGCATTATCTTATAAGTCTCCATAAGATCCCCCCTCATCCTTCTAAACTCCAACGAGTACAAACCCAATCTCCTCAGCCTCTCCTCATAATCCAAACCCCTCATCTCCGGTATCAACCTGGTGAACCTTCTCTGCACTCCCTCCAATGCCAATATATCCTTCCTCATATAAGGGGACCAATACTGCACACAGTATTCCAGCTGCGGCCTCACCAATGCCCTGTACAGGTGCATCAAGACATCCCTGCTTTTATATTCTATCCCCCTCGCAATATAGGCCAACATCCCATTTGCCTTCATGATCACCTGTTGTACCATCGGTTCTGACCGATGAAACCAAGCATGCCGAATGCCTTCTTCACCACTCTGTCCACCTGTGACTCCACTTTCAAGGAGCTATGAACATGTACCCCTAGATCTCTTTGTTCTGTAACTCTCCCCAACGCCCTACCATTAACTGAGTAAGTCCTGCCCTGGTTCAATCTACCAAAATGCATCACCTCACATTTGTCTGAATTAAACTCCAGCTGCCATTCGTCAGCCCACTGGCCCAATTGATCAAGATCCCGTTGCAATTGGAGATAACTTTCTTCACTGTCCACTATGCCACCAATATTAGTGTCATCTGCAAACTTACTAACCATGCTTCCTTTATTCTCATCCAAATCATTGATATAAATGACAAATAACAGTGGACCCAGCACTGATCCCTGAGGCACACCGCTGGTCACAGGACTCCAGTTTGAAAAACAAC
>NW_027592468.1:0-53638 GCF_964213995.1 Mustelus asterias | reverse complement strand
GGAGCACACCCATGCCGATGAACTGGCCCAGACTGAGGCAGTGGGGTGGGAGCAGTCGCCTTTATACCTGGACCGGGGGGGGAGGAGTCCTCAGGTAGGGCCGGCAGAGATGTGTCCAGGCATGTCACATATACAGGTAATAAGCTAACAGTGGTTTACCACAATTCATAGCATAGAACACAACTACTTTATAATATGATCATGGGGGACATCCAGAAAGTATAAAACAATGCTTGTTTAAACCATGTTTCTTTGATTGTCCTTGAATCTTTCCACCGCACTTACCATCCTCTCTCGCCGCACCAGTGTGGCGCACTACACCCTTTGGGAACCACTGACATAAATGGTTAGATGCAGAAGTAACTTCCGATTTCTTGAAATGGAAAAATAAAATATACATAGGCTAACCCTTTTTTTTCGCAGCACAAAAATCAAAAAAATAATTAAATGCTGGAAATCTTAAAACAACAGAAAATTTCTGCAAATACTCAACTGGTCAGGCAGCATCTGTGCAGAAATAAACAGGTCTGACTTTTCATCAGAATGGAAGAGAGTTAGAAGTGTAATAGGTTCTGAGCAGGTGAAAGTGGGGTTGGGAGACAGTGACCAATTGTGAGGAAATAAGGGACACTGACAGGAGGCGGGCTTAATAATGGAGTAAATAAAGCTCTATGCACACTATTTACCAAATGATGTGCACAGTGGTTAGCACTGCTGCTTCACAGCTCCAGGGTCCCGGGTTCGATTCCCGGCTCGGGTCACTGTCTGTGTGGAGTTTGCACATTCTCCTCGTGTCTGCGTGGGTTTCCTCCGGGTGCTCCGGTTTCCTCCCACAGTCCAAAGACGTGCGGGTTAGGTTGATTGGCCAGGTTAAAAATTGCCCCTTAGAGTCCTGGGATGCATAGGTTAGAGGGATTAGCGGGTAAATATGTGGGGGTAGGGCCTGGGTGGGATTGTGGTCGGTGCAGACTCGATGGGCCGAATGGCCTCCTTCTGCACTGTAGGGTTTCTATGATTCTATTCCACAGAAAAGTTACGGTACAGAAAGAGGCCATTCAGCCCATCATGTCTGTGCCAGCTGAAAAAGTGAGCTGTCCGTTCCAATCACACCTTCCAGCACCCAGACTGTAGCTTTGCAGGGTTGCAGCATACCTCAGGTGCAGATCCAGATACGTTTTAAATGAGTTGACAGTTTCTGCTTCAACAGGGGTTATAGAGTCATCGGTTCAGGCAGGAAATTCTCGACACCTACCACCCTTTGGGTGAAAAAGTTTTCCCTTAATAGCCCCTCTAATCCTTCTACCAGACACCTTAAATCTGTGCCCCCTGGTAACTGACTTTTCCACTAGGGAAACAAGTCTTCTCTGTCCATTATTTAGACCCCTATAATTTTGTACATCTCAATCAAGTCACCCCTTAGAACAGAGGAGGCTAAGGAAAACAACCCCAACTTACCCAATCGTTCCTCATAGCTGCAATTTTCAAGCCCTGGCAATATTCTCCTAAATCTCTTCTGTACTCGCTTCGCAACAATTATGTCCTTCCTTTAATATGACTAGAACTGTATACAAAACTCCAGCTGTGGCCTAACCAGCATTCTACTCATTTCCAGCATCATGTCCCTACTTTTGGATTCTATACCTCATCCAATAAAGAAAAATATTCCATAGGTCTTCTTTACCACCTTATTTATTTGTCCTGCCACATTCAGTGACATGTGGACATGCAATCCAAGGTCTCACACACTGTCTACCCCTCTCAATATCCTCCCATTTATTTTGTATTTAGTTGCTTTGTTGCCCTCCCCACACTTCTCTGGATTGAATTCCATTTCGTGATGTGGAGATGCCGGCATTGGACTGGGGTGAACACAGTAAGAGTTTTAACAACACCAGGTTAAAGTCCAACAGGTTTATTTGGTAGCAAATACCATTAGCTTTCGGAGCACTGCACCTTCGTCAGATGGAATGGAAATGTGCTCTCAAACAGGGCACAGAGACACAAAAATCAAGTTACAGAATACTGATTAGAGTGCGAATCCCTACAGCCAGCCAGGTCTTAAATGTACAGACAATGTGGGTGGAGGGAACATTAAACACAGGTTAAAGAGATGTGTATTGTCTCCAGACAGGACAGCCTGCAAGTCCAGGAGGCAAGCTGTGGGGGTTACTGATAATGTGACATAAATCCAACATCCCGGTTTAGGCCGTCCTCATGTGTGCGGAACTTGGCTATCAGTTTCTGCTCAGCAACTCTGCGCTGTCGTGTGTCGTGAAGACCGCCTTGGAGAATGCTTACCTGAAGATCAGAGGCTGAATGCCTGTGACTGCTGAAGTGCTCCCCCACAGGAAGAGAACAGTCTTGCCTGGTGATTGTCGAGCGGTGTTCATTCATCCGTTGTCGTAGCATCTGCATGGTTTCCCCAATGTACCATGCCTCGGGACATCCTTTCCTGCAGCGTATCTCACGCGAGAACACCATCTATCAGGTACACGGTACCTACTCTTGCAACTCGGCCAACGTTGTCTACCTGATACACTGCAGGAAAGGATGTCCCGAGGCATGGTACATTGGGGAAACCATGCAGATGCTACGACAACGGATGAATGAACACCGCTCGACAATCGCCAGGCAAGACTGTTCTCTTCCTGTGGGGGAGCACTTCAGCAGTCACGGGCATTCAACCTCTGATCTTCAGGTAAGCATTCTCCAAGGCGGTCTTCACGACACACGACAGCGCAGAGTCGCTGAGCAGAAACTGATAGCCAAGTTCCGCACACATGAGGACGGCCTAAACCGGGATGTTGGATTTGTGTCACATTATCAGTAACCCCCTCAGCTTGCCTCCTGGACTTGCAGACTGTCCTGTCTGGAAACAGTACACATCTCTTTAACCTGTGCTTAATGCTCCCTCCACCCACATTGTCTGTATCTTTAAGATCTGGCTGGCTGTAGGGATTCGCATTCTAATCAGTATTCTGTAACTTGATTTTTGTGTCTCTGTGCCCTGTTTGAGAGCACATTTCCACTCCATCTGACGAAGGAGCAGCGCTCCGAAAGCTAATGGTATTTGCTACCAAATAAACCTGTTGGACTTTAACCTGGTGTTGTTAAAACTCTTATTGAATTCCATTTGCCACTTTTTCACTCAACCAAACCATTGATATCATTCTGGAGTCCACAGCTATCCTCTTCATAATGAACTACATGGTCAATTTTTGTGTCAATTAAAATTTCCCAATCATGCCACCCACCATTTAAGTCCAAATCATTAATATATACCACATACAAGGGATCCTGTGAAATGCCACTGGAAACTGCTTTCCATTTACAAAATAACATGTCAATCGTTACCCTTTGTTTTCTGTCAGAGCTAATTTTAGCTCCAATTCACTTCCTATGAGCTTTTACTTTCCTGACCAGTTTGCCATGGTGGCTTTGTCAAATGCCAGACTAAAATCCACGTAGGCCACATCCATTGCACTCCCCTCGTTAACCCTCCTTGTTACAAAAAATTCAATCAGACAACTTTGCCTTGACAAAACCATGCTAACTATCCCTGGTTAATCCATTCTAAGTGACAATTTTATCCTAGCTCTCAGAATTGATTCTAATAATTGTCCCACCACAGATTGGCCTATCCCTCACACCCTTTTTAAACAAAGGTACAATGTTTGCAGACCTCTAATCCTCTGGTATCTCGCCTGTATCCATGAAAAACAATCTTCAGGGCATCTGCAATTTCATCCCTGGCTTTTTTTAAAAACAGTCTGGGAAACAGTAAACGCAACCTTGGTGAACCGTCTTCAAGGATGTCAGACCCTTCAATACTTCAGCTCTCATTATGCTTGTTGCATCAAATATTTCACACTCCTACTTATCAACTAGAATGTCTGCATCATCCCAACCTTTGTGAAGAGAGACCCAAGAACTCAGCAAGAACCCTGCCCACATCTTCTGCATCAAAGTATAAGTTACCTTGTAGATCCCTGTTAGGCCCTATCCTGTCTTTTGTTATCCTCTTGCTTTTAATGTACTGATTAAAATTAAAATTTTCATCAAATCCATCCTAAATCTCCTGCTCCTTACCTTAAATCTATGCCCCCTAGTTACTGATGCCTCTACTAAGGGGAAAAGCTTCTTCCTTTCTACCCGATCAATTACTCTCATAATCTTGGACACCTTGGTGAGATTCCCCCTCAGCCTTCTCTACTCCAAGGAAAACAACCCCAGTCTTTCATAACTGAAATGCTGCAGCCCAGGCAAAATCCTGGTGGATCCTCTCTGCACCCTTTCCAGTGCAATAATATCCTGTCTATAATGTGGTGACCAGAAGTGCACACAGTACTCGAGCTGTGGCCTAACAAGTGTTTTATACAGCTCCAACATAACCTCCCTGCTCGTTTATTCGATGTCTCAGCTCATAAAGACAATGATGCGCATCAATTGGACACAAGGCTCGAAGCTTCAGTAAAAGAAGGCTTTTATTAACTAACAATGGAGCTATCAGAACTTTAACACACTATCCCAGACTGAAGGGGTCCCGTCCGAGCAGGGAGTCTTATACCTCTCCCAGGAGGCGGAGCCCGACTGGGATGTGCCACAACAGTAACAAACACAGGTGTAACAATCCCACCCTAACCCAACAGCAACATTAGTACAATCCCACAGTAACCTATATACATTCCTGTAGTACTGGCCAGCCCTGGCTCAGTACTATCCAGTGGGAACCAACGATGGTTCACCACAGACAAGTATCCAATACGCCTTCTTAACCACCTGTATCTGTATTTTCTACAAACCTCCAGGCTAATTTTTTTTGCGATCATCATAAGCCTTCTTTTTCTACTCTGTATGTTTCTGAATAGTAAGAAGTCTCACAACACCAGGTTAAAATCCAACAGGTTTATTTGGCAGCACTAGCTTTTGGAGTCTCAGGCTCCTTCATCAGGCATTCATCAGGTGACTCATCTGATGAAGGAGCCTGAGACACCGAAAGCTAGTGCTGCCAAATAAACCTGTTGGACTTTAACCTGGTGTTGTGAGACTTCTTACTGTGCTTACCCCAGTCCCCCACCGGCATCTCCACATCGTTTCTAGATAACCAGGGCTCTAGTTTTAGCAGTACCACATTTTTTCTTTGTGGGGACTTGTCTACACTGTGCCTGCGGAATCTCACTTTTGAATGCCTCAATCTGTCATCGATTTCCCTTCAAGTAGCTGTAACCTGTCTACCTTTGTCAGATCATCACTTCTCAGCTTTGTAAAATTTGTCTTTCTCCAATTTAGAACCCTTACTTATGTTCTAATTTTATCCTTTCCCATAAATATTTTAAATCTAACCGTATTATGTTCACTGTCTCCAAAATGGTCACACACTGCTACTTCATCCATTAACCTAGCTTCATTTCCTAAGGCTAAATCTAGAATTGCAGTCCAACTGATTAGATTCGTTATGTGCTGGTTAAAAAGTCAGTTCGGGAATTTTATGCTCTCTATGCCCTTCACACTGTTCATATCCCAGTTGATATAAACATAGTTGAAGTCACCAACCACTATTGCCCTATTGTTTTTGCACTCAGAAATGTGCCAATATATTTGCTCCTCTATCTCCCTCTATTTGGGGGTGTATAGTGCACGCCTAGTAGTGTGGCTGCCCTTCTTTTATTTCTGAACTCAATCCATATGGCCCCATTCATCCCTCCTCACAGCTGTAATTGATTCTTTAACCAATAATATTACACTCCATCTTTAATAGCCTCCTCTCTATCCTGTCTGAAAAACCTTACCGCTCGACAATCACCAGGCAAGACTGTTCTCTTCCTGTTGGGGAGCACTTCAGCGGTCACGGGCATTCGGCCTCTGATATTCGGGTAAGCGTTCTCCAAGGCGGCCTTCGCGACACACGACGGCGCAGAGTCGCTGAGCAGAAACTGATAGCCAAGTTCCGCACACACGAGGACGGCCTCAACCGGGATATTGGGTTCATGTCACACTATTTGTAACCCCCACAGAGTTTCACTGGCTGTCTTGTCTGGAGACAATACACATCTTTTTAGCCTGTCTTGATGCTCTCTCCACTCACGTTGTTTTGTTTCTTAAAGACTTGATTAGTTGTAAGTATTCGCATTCCAACCATTATTCATGTAAATTGAGTTTGTGTCTTTATATGCTCTGTTTGTGAACAGAATTCCCACTCACCTGAAGAAGGGGCTTGCAGCTCCGAAAGCTTGTGTGGCTTTTGCTACCAAATAAACCTGTTGGACTTTAACCTGGTGTTGTTAAACTTCTTACTGTGTTTACCCCAGTCCAACGCCGGCATCTCCACATCATGAAAACCTTATACTCAGGGATGTTGAGCTGCCACTTTTGTCCCTCTTTCAGCCAGGTTTCTGTTATAGAAGATTTCAGTCTAAGAAGGATTTGTAGCCTTTTTAATGCAGAGACTGTATCATAGATAATAACGTGCATCACTTTCATGCACTAAGGTTAAGGCAACAAAGATGCTGCGCTCACAGGGTCTCCTGTCTGTGGAAATTGGAAATAGCAGCACGGGCAACACAGTGGCACAGTGGTTAGCACGCTGCCTCACAGCGCCAGGGACCCGTGTTCAATTCCAGCCTCGGGTCACTGCCTGTGTGGAGTTTTCACGTCCTCCCCATGTCACTATGGGTTTCGTCTGGGTGCTCCAGTTTTCTCCCAGACTCCAAAGAATGTGCAGTTTAGGTGGATTGGCCATGGTAAATTCCCCGTTAGATGGATTAGCCACGGGAAATGTGCGGGGTATGGGGATAGGGCTGGGAACAGGGCCTGGGTAAAACATCTGTTAGCGAGCCGATGGGTCAAATAGCCTCTTCTGAACTGTATTAATGCTATGATTCTAAGCTCAGCTACAAAATGAGGCCCCTCAAGATTCCACATAGATATTACTTACAGATTGCCTCCTCGATCCTCTCAGCACTCCCAGACTGCTTCCCACTAGAGAAACACACACACACACCTCCCTCCCCCTCAGCAGTCCCTCTCTCCAATCTCCTTTCCCCATTCAACAGCCTTTCTTCTCAACACTCCTTCCCCAACACACACACTGAGCAGCCCTATTCAAATCTCCTAGCTCTTCTCCTCAAACCCCATGAGGCTTCGAGACACTCACTAAGACTTCAACTTTTGTCACCTCAGCTGGCCTGATGGACCCCTCCCCCACCCCCGACTGCGCTTTCCCTGCCCCGGGCCTGCCAAACACCGCGGAAACTTAAACTCTACTGCTCAGAACCTCCTCTACCCGCAAAACCAGATCACAGAGATTGCTGAAACCATATGCCTTCCCCAAGACTCAGGTTGTGCTACTTCCATGGGCCCGCTGGACCTAGATTCCACCCCCAAAACCACAACTCATTCAGCCCCCTTCCCATCCAGCCCCAGGCCTAGTGAGACTCAGGGTCTGCCACACCGTTGCTCTTCCCCCAACCGCTTGCCAAACCCCACGACTCCATTAAATATTGTACATTCTGTGGATGTTTTGTCTGTTTGAAGAAACAGTGAAACTGAATCAGTCTTTTTTCTTTCAGGTCACCGGCCTTGAGAGAGTTCTCTTCCTCCAGACCTTCTCATGGTCAAGAAGGCTGAAGGTAGTGCATGTGCAGGTAGATGTACAGTGCACAAACTGTACCAAAGATACAGGGGCAACGGCATGAGGACATGCCCCAGCAGTGTTCCAGTCGCTGCCCGAGAAATAGGGAACAAATGGCATCCAGGCCAGGATAGGTTAGAGGGCAGGAGAGATTCAGTGACAAAAGTTTTCATGGTACAAAAGCCAAAGGGAATGGTAATGGATAGAGAGACAAAAGACGTACATAGGTGTGTGAGAATGGCTGGAAAGCAGCTGTACAAACAAACACAAAAAACTTAAACCAGCAAAATAAGAGACAAAATGAAATGGAGGCAGGAGTTATGATCTAAAACTATTGAACTCAAGATCGAGTCCAGAAAGCTGTAGAATGTCAAGTCAGAAGATGTGGTGATGTTCCGTGAGCTTGCATCAAGCTTCATTGGAACATGTAGCTGACCAAGGACAGAAAGGGAGCAAGATGGAAAATTGAAATGACAAGTGACAGGAAGCTCAGGGTCATCATTAACCAAAGATGTTCTGCTAAGCAGTCATCCAGGCTGCATTTGGTCTCCCCGTGTAGAGAGACCACATTGTGAGCATCAAATACAGTGCAGAAAGTCCTTGCTTAATGTTGTTAATTGGTTTCTGAAATACATGATGTTGTGCGATTTAATGTTAAGCAAACAGTCTGAGTTTGACAACCCTCCTCCCAAGATTGGCTGCTTCCCATCTTACCAGAGATATAGTCCTTGAAGTCTCAACATGGAAGTGATGCAGGAACATCTTGGCATACGGCAATGTTAACATAAAACAGCAACAACGCAATGTGAATGCAGGATTCCAATTGGAGAGCAACATTAATGCAAAGTGAAGAAGTCCAATGTACTAAATTGAAAGTACAAGTAAATGGGTGTTTCACTTGGAAGAAGTGCTTGGGGCCTTGGATGGTGAGTAGGAGGAGACAAAAGGGCATGGAAAGATGACACAGGAAAGGGATGAGTGTTGGGGTGACTGAGGAGTGGAGATTTTCTACAACACCTTTCCATGAAAATGGAATGACGCAAATTGTGAATCTATAAAAAGTAGAAACACCAGTTTCATGCTCTTAAGCTGACAAAAAAATATCAATATCTCGGTAGGTGGGAAACTGCACAAATCTTTAAGTTCATAATTCTGCTGAGATTAATTTTGTTAATGGGCAGAAGGACTGGCAAAGATAGGTACATGGATAAGGAAGAGTGTGTAGAGAGAACAGGGATAGATAGCAATATCACAGTTGATGAGAAAATTATACCAACAAATTAAAAAGTCAGAGATTGAGCCATAGATCAAGGTACAGGCAAGAGAGACAGATGTGTCAGAGGCACATAAGAGTGAAAGAGACATAAAAGTCCCTGGAACAGAGCAATAGCAGACTCACTAGTAATGTTAAAATCTTTGGAGTTAGAAATGCTGCAATATGTTAAAATAAATGGATAGCATTGTATTCATTATACTTACTCATTCCAGCTGCAAAGCTGTAACCTTCCTAAGCCAATTACTTTAGAGCTAAGAGATACAATTTTTTTCAATTAATCATAAGCATTATCATAAGCAATGCACATACTATTTTAAGTCTTGCAAATAATATCATTGTTGCACTGTTCTGACACATTATTCCATCATTCTTGGCTACCACGCTTAAATTCACCTATTATTTTGCCTCCCATTCAGTTCGGAGCTCCACCTCCAAGTTAGACATGGTTGTGCACAGTTTGTCCAACAACAAAATCCATTTTCATAGAATCCTACAGAGCAGAAAGGGGCCATTTGGCCCATCGAGTCTGCACCGACCACAATCCCACCCAGGCCCCATCCCCATGCATTTATCCTAGCCAGTCCCCCCGACACCAAGTGGCAATTTAGCATAGCCAATCAACTTAATCCACACATCTTTGGACTGAGAGAGGAAATGGGAGGAAACCCACGCAGACACGGGGAGAATGTGCAAACTCCACACAGACAGTGACCCAAGCCGGAAATCGAACCCGGGTCCCTGGTACTGTGAGGCAGCAGTGCTAACCGCTGTGCCACCATGTTCCCCCTTTACAACAGTTCATTAGTAATCAGCAACTAACGGTTTGATGTGCAAAGAAATATGTTTTGTAGATGGAAACAATAATATATGAGGGAATAGTCAGACAACAATAGTATTTGACTGCTAACCTTTGGATTTCTTTCATTCTTGTAATCCTAATTTACTAAAGGTAATTCTTCATTCTTCCTGGGGTTTTTTTCACTCGTTAAAATTTCTATTGCCTTTCTTATTATTTTAAGATTTTATGACCATTTTGCCAGAAAACATTTGAAAAAAATAGTTCCTTCGAAAGATGTGTTTTTTAAACAATACATACCCAAGTTTAAAAAGGGCACCTGATAAAGGTGAGTATATATGCCAAAGAGGGATTGTTTTTCCATCATAAAGTAAATTATAAATAATTTGTTGTTTTGTCTGGAGGGTCAAAAACAGCATTCACCCTTTACGTTGGAAGACCCTTTTATCTCTGTTTTGGTTTGAGAAGAACGAGAGTCTGGAACATATGCAGGGAGTGAGGATTTTTGCAACAGAATGTTGTACAGATGGCAAAAGACAGATTCAGAAATATAAAAGGAGGTTGTCAAAAGTGGAGGTTCATTCCTGGGCTGTAGAACAAAATTCAGAGAAGTTATTCTATTTATGTTAAGTAATTTGACCAATTAGTGTAGGAGAGCATAACAGGTCTATTATTTTCCAATATATGTGAAGATCAGTTATATTAATCAAAATAAATGAATCCATTTAGAACTTTTGTGCAAGTTCAATGGTTATGAAATAAAGCAGCTTAGCGTGGTGAGCTAAGGCTTGATTCACAAAGGGCCCGATTTTACAATCAAGTTGCGCCCTTTTTCAGGTGTGAAAACTTGGTAAAGTCGGACATGAGGCGAGTAGTGCAATCCGCACTCATTCCCCCTTTACCAATTGCCGAAAATGGCTGCCGTCTGGACCGTGCCTGAAACAGCACGACGTCAATTTAAATGCATTACCGGCACTTCCCCCTTTACCACCGTGTTCGCCCGTCCAGATTCGGCGTGAAACAGACCTGGTCCGCAAAGGTCCGATTCAGGTGCTCCACCTTCTGAGGAGGTAAGTTCAGAGCATCTGGCAGCTCTCTGACTCAGATCAGTGGTTGGGAGGGAGAGGCAGGTCAGATGACTCTCTGGTTGGGGAGGGGGTAGGGGCTCAGATCGCTCTCTCGTGTGGGGGGAGGGAGGAATGTGGGTCAGATGGCTCTCTGGTGGTGGGGGGAGGAGGAGAGGGGGGAGGCAGGTCAGATCGCTCTCTGGTTGGGGGGGGGGGGGGGGGGGGGGGGGGGGGGAGAGTAAGGAGGGAGGTGGGCCAGATGGCTCTCTGGTTGGGGGAGAGGGAGGCAGGTCAGATGGCCCTCTGGTGGGGCGGAGAAAGGTGGGTCAGATCGCTCTCTGGTGGGGAGGCAGGGGCATCTGCTGCCACTCTACGTGCGATCGGTTGTGGGGGGGAAAGGGGGGATAAGGGGGTCAGTTATGTTGTGGGGGTGGAGCAATGTCTGTGGGGGCCAGGGGGGAGGCTTTATCCGGCCTGGGAGTGATACGGCAGGGGAGCGTTTTTCTATTTTTTTTTAAACTGTGCATGCGCAGTTGAAGGCTCCAATCAGAGCTGCAGTGTTTCGGGCACATTAAGCCCCACCCACAGGCTTCTGCAGCACGATTCGGAATCACTGATTTTCTTTCAGGCAGAGTGCGTATGGGGGCACCGGAGAATGGGTCTAAAAGTCGGATCTGAAACACTCCCAGATTCAGCACTTAGAATCAAAATGGTAAAATCGGGCCAAAATGTCTGCTTAGTCCACTCGGAGATTGAAGGAAAAATACCTGCTAGAGACGCAAATACCCAATTCGGGTCACAAATATAGGATTTTCCCTTTTCTTGGGTGGAAGTTACACCAATATGTACATACACAGGCAGAAATACACACACAGACACACACACACAGGATTAGGATTTAGTTTGATCACATCTGATTAACATTTTAGATTTCTTTTTACTCAGCTAATTTGTACCCCAGCAAGATATATTAAAATAGTTAATTTCCACAATGTTTTTGTGCTTGATTTGTCAGGGTGAAATTTTAACTGGCACTGTGCATTAATTGGTTGCTGAAAATATAGGATATATGATTGGTGTCTCTTATCAGGCCACATCAGAAAATAACAAAGGCAATTTTGCGATAAAGAGATGGAACACTGAAAACAAGTGAAGAGGGCACTCAGTAGCGCATACTTCTGCCATGTTGCGTTAACTCAAAATTAGAATTATGCAACTTTTCCTTGAGGTTTTTCCCTGCCTGGTTGAAGCTCCAACTACAAAACTGGATAAATATTTTTTTTAAATTAAAAGCTTCTATTTCACGGTGGAGGGTTCAGGCCGATCCATATCCAAAAACCTGCTCTGAAAACTCTGCTCACATTTTGAAAGCAGTGACAAATTGCAACACAGCAGCTTAGACAATCACAACATTATAAATAAAACAACCAACATTCTTTAAAAAGAATGCCAATTTGCCCTATTTCCAAATGTTAACAAATCCTTTAAAGATTCCAGGATCCCGATCTGCATTATCACCAAAAACAAATAAATAATTTCTTCCGAGGGCAATATCCTGTGTACCAAGTTTTGTTGAAATCTGTCCATTAGTTACTGAGCTATATTATAAACAGAGTATCAAGGGGGGAAATCATTCATTACCTCTACCCACCATCAGGGGTGGAGTAATAAAATGGTAGCACAGTGGTTAGCACTGCTACTTCACAGCTCCAGGGACCTGGGTTCAATTCCCGGCTCAGGTCACTGTGTGTGTGGAGTTTGCACGTTCTCTTCGTGTCTGCATGTGTTTCCTCCGGGTGCTCCGGTTTCCACCCAGTCCAAAGATGTTAGGTTGATTGGCCATGCTAAAATTACCCCTTAGTGGCCTGAGATGCGTAGGTTAGAGGGATTAGCAGGTAAAATATGTAGGATATGGGGGTAGGGCCTGGGTGGGATTCTGGTCGGTGCAGACTCGATGGGCCGAATGGCCTCTTTCTGCACTGTTGGGTTCTATGATTCTACGAACCTAAAGCCTTCTAAAAAAAAAAGTCAATTCACTCCATCTCCCAATATTAATGGTTACTTTTTTACAAATCTTGTATTCGGATCTGCATTTTTGCCAAAAAACTGATCAGTTCTTCCTTGGGTCATACCCTGTGTACCAAGTTTCTTTGAAATCTATTAGTTTTTCAGATATAATGCTTATAATGCTCAAGCGGACTAATAAAAGAGTGAAAATGTTATTTCCGCCTACCTTCAGTGGCAGAGTTGGCATCTGTTGCTTTGTAGAAAATACATCCTTTGGGGGCTTTTGTTTGCAATAACAGTTGTCAAGCCATAATAAATTACAACATTTTGTGAGAATCAGACTATAAAATTATCAAACTTTTCTGATCAAGTTGTAGAGAAAAGCAGGCTCGGACAGGAGCAATGACAACCGTTTAAATGGGACAAGAAAACGTGGTGGTATTATTTTATTTCTCTGTTTGTCAGAACTGTTGGGCAGGATTTTCCCTGCAGGCTTTGGGACCTTGACATCAGGACTAAATGAGGATCCTAAGCCTGCACTTGCATACAGCAAGACCAACGATCCAGTATTCCCAGAAACAACCTCTTTATTTAGCCACCTGCATGCTTGCTGCCTTACAAAGGATGATGGAGGAGCTCTTGACACTGCCAGCCAATTAAATGGCCGGCAGTTTTAGGGCATTGGCAGCCCCTCCAGAAGTGGCTTCCGCTGAGACAAGTAGGAGACCTTGAGACCAGCTCAACATGAGACATTTTCAGAGTTATAAAATTAAATTCATAATGCAGAGCCATAAAAGCAAAAACCCAGTGGAATGGAGGGGAAAGCCCTCTGGTGGGATTGTGGAGGCCTGAGGGTCAGCCTTTCCTTTCTGCGGTCCTCAACAGAGCATAGGACCTCCAGCTCCAATATCACCCCACCCTGTCACAGGGAGGCCACCTCTGTTGACTGGCAGCTGCTGGCAAAATGGCACTGAGCCTGGAAATTGCCCCTGATTAGCTGCTTGTCTACATGGTGTGTACAACCAATCCGCAACCCAGCCCACTCCTGGGAAACTTTTCCAACAGTACCAGGGAACCATTCTGAAGAGGTTCCTCCAATTTTCTGGGAACTCCTCCTCCAACCTCATCCACATGGCTGGAAAAATGCTGCTCGTCGAGTATATATGAACGTGGTCCCATATAATAAATAGTAGTCGCATCCATATTTGGTGTAAGGAGTCAAATTTGTTACAAAGGCCCAAAAGATCATGCATTAAGTTTTATTGACATTCAGATGTAACAGCTTTATTGACATTCAGGTGTAACAGCTTTACCAGATAACATAGCCCTGGTGCCCTATTCTGAGAACATAACCCAAGAGCCAAGTGCTTGTCCTAGGGCAGTTGGAGAGGTTCTCCAAATGCTTTTTCTTGAACGTTTTGTGGTTCTCCTGAAATTCACTGCAGTCCTGCATAATTTATATTTTTCATCGGGAATCTGGATAGGCTGGTTCTTTTCTCATTTCACCTCTTAGCAGCAGCTGTTTCATCTGTCCATTTGCTTTATTTGTTTGCTTTCTGCTGTCAACAGAATGATTAAGATCTGACCTGGAGCAGTTCAGCAATATGCAATAAGCCTATTGTAGATTCTTCCTCAAAGCAGCTGGAGTTGTAAACCGTGTCCAAGTCCATGACGCTTGTCGATCTTGGTCGAGCCTTTTTGGGCAATTGTTATTTCATTATAAATTATCCATTCCTTGATAGGTTATTGATACCAAATGAATTGATCTGTAAATTTGTTTCAATTGGATTGACTATACATGAGATACTCTTCCTCTGCTGTTTTCACTTTAATCCATTGCACTATTTAACCATACATCCACCCTGCAAAAATCAGGGTTTCAAGTCTAATCATTTATCTATCTGTCATTCCTACTCCACAGGCCTAACTTAGTGTTCCTTTACAGGAGACACAAAAAAAATTCTCAAGAAGGTCAAAATCCTTCATAAGGACCACAATTCATAACTTCCTTTTAGATTTGTATAAATAAACTGCGTTCCCAAGGGAAGCTGTAGTATAGTGGTATTGTCACTGGACTAGTAATCCAGAGACCCAGGGCAATACTCTGAGGACCTGGGTTTGAATTCCGCCATGGCAGATGATGAAATTTGAATTCAATAAAAAAAAAATCTGGAATTAAAAGTCGAATAATGACCACAAAACCGTTGTTGATTGTCATAAAAACCCATCTTGTTCATTAATGTATTTTATCGAAGGAAATCCGGTCTACACGTGACTCCAGCAATGTGGTTGTCTCTCACATGACCTCTGAAATGGTCTTGCAAGCCACTCAGTTCAAGAGCAATTAGGGATGGACAACAAATACTGGCCTAGCCAGTGATACCCATATCCCGTGAATGATTAAAGAAAAATTGGGTTGGAAATGTACTAAAGCAATCCATCGAGTTCTGCAAAAGTGATAGTTCTGACTTTTCACTTGAATCCTCCCCAACCACACAAATGATCTTCACCTGGCAAAAGTACCATACACTGACTTCTTTTTAATATCCTTCTCCCCATTTTCTGTTATTAATGTATTTGAAATGGTATTCCAACCTGTGAACTGCCAGCTTGTGAGCAATTATATCTCTTATTTACCCAGGATAATTCTAGATTCACCTATAGTAATATCTCAAAATGCCGATATGCTAAGACTATGCCCACTGATTCTAGGGTGGCAACTGAGTTTAACAATCTGTCATAGGAAGGAGGAGCTTTGAATTTTTGTGCAGATATGGTATTTGAATATCCATTTTGTGTTTATTTCTACAATCATTACCTTTCCTTCCTCCATCATCTCTCTTTTCACTTCAATTAGATAGGTACAACAGCTGAGATTGATGAAATATAACTTCTATTCATTATCTAAATAACTGCATTATGTTAAACACAGTTATCATATACAGCTATTAAAAAATAAGCACTCTCCACATACTAGAAATCACATTTACCAAATGATAATTCACCTTACTATTATTTTCATGGCTCCTGCTTGACTAGAAATACAAATGAAGTTTTGAATGAAATGAACAAAAATGAAGACAGATAGATGGAGACAATTGTTACTTAAAATTCTGGCACCACCTGTGGAGACAGAAACAGAGTTAACGCAAGTCCGATATAATGCTTCTTCGTGGGACTTTCGGTTGAGCATTGTAGAGGAAGCATGCATGGTGTTTCTCCTGATTATTTTTTAAAAATTACTTTTCATCACGCTGACACAGTTGACTATTCTGTCATTATTATATCACACCATGTGTCCCACTCCCTCAACCTGGATCTTACACCCAAAGCTAAAGGTCAGACCCCAAGGAGATTTAACACAATCTTATACCTGAAAGAGTTTTGTAAATCTATATCCACAAGCATAGATGTTTTTATTAAAACAAATAAATCTGATTCCACCACCCCATCAGTAACATGGGAGACCCTCAAATCGGTCCTCCAGGGGAACATGATTTCTTACAACGCATATATTATCAAAAGTAAAACAACAGGAATTGGTGGGCTCAAGTTTAGAAATAGACCATCAATATTCCATCATCCCCACTCCTGGATTATATGCAGACAGGCTAAAACTTCAGGCTCAATTTGACTTGCTTTCCACAAATAAAGCTCAGTATATGTTACAGTAGTCCAGGGGAACATTAATGAATACGGGGATAAAGCTGACCATCTTCTGGCCCGCTAGTGCTTCTTGGTTTATCTCTCAAGTCTATGACTCCGCCCACAATCTTACTGCTGACCCCTCTGATAGATTAATATATCTTTGCTTCTTTTTACTGTAACTTTTATAAATTAGAACCCCCCCTCGGATAGCACAACAATGGCTGATTTTCCAAATAATTTGATCATCTCATCTATATCATTCTATAATCGAAGGTTTTCTTGCTATTTATCACACCACTAATTTTCATGTCATCTGCAAACGTACTGATCATACCTCCCACATTCACAACATAGATCATTAATGGACCATGGTGTCATGGAGGGAACCCCAATCCATTTGGAACACTGACAGGAGAGGGCAGGGGAAGATGTATTTGGTGGTGGCATCATGCTGGAAGCGGCAGAAATGGCAAAGGGGTGATCTTTTGAATGCAGAGGACTGTGGGATGGAAAGTGAGGTCAAGGGGGACCATATTGTGGTTCTGGAAGGGAGGGGAAGGGGTGAGTGCAGAAGAATAGGAAATGGATTGGACACAGTTGAGGACCCTGTCAACCATAGGAAGTGGGGTGGGAATTCTTTCCGAAAAAAGGAAGACATGTCAGAATCGCCACGGTGGAAGGTAGCATCATCAGAACAGATGAGATAATTCGGAGAAACATGGAGAATGGAATGGAGTAGACAATCTTTCCTCAGAAATAGAGACAAAAATTCGCGGAAGACAAGTGTCGGAAATGGACCATGTTATGGTGAAAGAAGGATGAAAATTGGAAGCAAAATTGATTAATTTTTCCAGCTCCAAACAAGTACTGGAAGCAGCACCAATACAGTCATCAATGTACCAGAGGTAAAAGCAAGACATTCGCAGTGTGGGGGTTATAAGGTGCGAAGCTGTGGAAGGAAGATCTCCAAAGGAGTTGAGGTCAGTGACGTTTTGGAAATAATGCTTTGATGTTCAGTGGAGTGGGGTCATGGTCCAGGGAAGAAGTATTGAGAGTTGGCGCTCAGCCTCTGCAAGGCAGAGATCATTATGCTAGACAACTGCACTGCCCTTGTCAGCAGGTTTAATAACAAAGTCAGGGTTAGACCCGAGAGAAGAAAGTGCGGTAAGTTGGAGCTTTTCCTTTCATATCTTATAGTCCCTCAACCCTGAACTGCTTGCTTCTACCTCCTTCCAAAAATCCTCAAACAGGACTGTCCTGGTAATGCCATTGTTTGAGCCTGTTCCTCTTGTACTGAACATATTTCTTCCCATCTTGACTTTTCTTTTCTCCCCTTGTTCGGTCTCTTTCCACCTTCTTGACACCCTACATCATTTCAACAATTTCCAGTTTCATGGCCCCAACTGCCTCCACTTCACTATGGATATCCAATTCCTCTGTGCTTCCATCCTCCATCAGGACAGTTTTGGTGTGTTTGACTTCTTCCTTGAATGGAGACCCAAACACCACCACCCTCCTCCACTTGACTGAACTTGTTTTCTCATTGAACAATTTCTCCTATACCTTGTCTCACTTCCTCCAAGTAAAAGGTATGGCAACGGATACCCATATGGGCCCTAGTTATACCTGTTTTTGTGGGGTATGTGGAACATTTCTTGTTCCAGTCCTACTCAACCTGGCACGTTGATGACTGTATTGGTGCCACTTCCTGCTCTCATCGAGAACTGGAAAAATATATTAATTTTGCCTCCAATTTCCACACTCTTCTCACCTCAACATGGTCCATTTCTGACACTTCCATTTCTTTGCTTGATTTCTCTATATCCCTTTGAGGATAAACTGTCCACCAATATGCATCACAAGCCCACTGACCTCCAGAGCTACTTCAACTACACCTCCTCACACCCTGCTTCCTGCAAGGACACAGTTCTCCCAATTTCTCCATCTCCAGCACATCTGTTCTGACGAAGCTACCTTTCATCATGGTGCTTCCAACATGTCTTCCCTTTTCTTGAACTGGGAATTCCACCACACCCACTCCAGCTGTGATTGACAGGACCATCAACCACATCCAACCCATTTTCTGCACTTCTGCCCTCACCACTTCCAGTCCTTCCCAGAACCACAGTAAGGTTCCTCTTGGCCTCACTTTACAACCCATTAGCTTCCATATTCACAGGATTATACATCACTTCCAGCATGATGCCACCACCCTCCCTCCCTTATCAACATTGCAAAGGGATTGTTCACTTCACGACACCCTGGTCCACTCCTCCATCACCCCCAACACCTCATCTCATTCCCATCGAAACACAGGAAGTGTAACATCTATCCCTTTACCTCCTCTCTCCTCAAATATCCCTTCCAGGTGAAGCAGCAATTTACTTCCGATTGCTTGCCATTTCAATTCACCATTTTGCTCTCATACTCACATTTCCATTCTTGGCCTGCTGCAATGTTCCAGTGATGTCCAACACTGAAACAGTACGCCATCTTCTGATGAGGTACTTTACAGCCTTCTGGACTCAACATTGAGTTCAACAACTTCAGACCATGAACTCTGTCCTCCATTTTGAATTCCTTCACACCTCACTTCCCTCCAGTGGCAGTTTGTACCTTGTTTTCATGTTTTTGCTTTCGGAGCTGACCTTTATTCTAACGTTAACACCAATTCTGGACCAATGCTTTGATTCTTTACTACTACCATTACCACTCACTTTGCGTTTTGTTCCATGACATCTTTGCTATTTCATCTCCCATTGTGCTCTCACCTATCCCTGACCTTCCCTTTTGTTCCACCTGAACCTTCATTTCCCCTTTCTTAGCAGAGCAAGACATTTCTACCTGTCTTCAGTTCTGAATAAGTCACACTGGAAAACTCTGAAGCAAAACTCTGTTTCTCTCTCCACAGAGACTGCCAAACCCACTGAGTTTTCCAGCATTTTCTGTTTTTATTTCAGACCCCCAGCATTCAGAGTATTTTGCTTTTACTTTAGTTTCAGATCACTAGTCCATTTAAAATAAGCCTGTCTGTTCAGGTCCTATAGTACTTTTCTGAAAAAACAGCAGCAACCTTCTCCCTGTGTCCTGACGAACATTCTTCAGTCAACTAGGAACAGAACAAATACATTCTTCTCATTAGTACATCGAGCTATGGAGTGTTCTAATTGCCAGCATTTTTGCTTACAAAACAGCGACTACATTTCTAAAGTAATTAATTGAAAGATTAATTATCTGGAATACAATTGAATGTGAAAAATGCTCAATAAATGCAAGCTCTTCTTAAAAGAAATTAAAGTTCTGTAGTAAACGTTTTGGCCAGGATTTTGTTACAACCCATTAGCTTCCATATTCACAGGATTATCCATCACTTCCAGCATGATGCCACCACCCTCCCTCCCTTATCAACATTGCAAAGGGATTTTGTTATATTCATAGTATATATAATGCAACAAACATGCTCGGTGAGCATGTTTGTGAAGATTTTCTGTTTGCACCAATGCTAAACTTGCAATTTAAAGACTGAATACGATTGCAGGTTAGAATAAGACTCCCTGAAGTAGAGAACTTAACATGGGATTCACTGCAGATTTAGTATCGAAACTGGGTTACAAAGTATCCTAAGGTAAAATTTAAATGTTGAGAGAGTAAATAGTCTCTTGTTAGGCAGTAGTTAAAAAAATACGGACAGGGTATTTTCTAGCTGAAACCCTACCTTATAACCACAGACCTTAGTATCCCAGCTGCCTCTGAGGAGGCGGTCAATGTGACCAATGATAAGGTCAATGGGGTGGAGCAGCTCCAAGTGGGAATATGATCCGTATCACTTCTTCATCCTCAGGAATCTGTATATTACTAATTCTGTTTCTCCCTCCCCTCCCCTCCCCTCCCCTCACACACCGCTCTTCTCTGAAAACCGTTTGTTCCTTATTTAAACGCTGCGCCTTTCCCGCCATCTCCTGAAGCGCCCAAGTGAAGCGCATGCCCGGTGTTCGTGCTGCCGGAACGAAAGGATTGGAGTGTAGTTGTGGGCGGGGGGTTAATCCGGCTGCACACGGCGGGGAGCAGCGATGGGAAAGCTGAAAGAACTGGAGAGTTTACTGCAGCGAGTGGATGTGTTTGAACAGCCCAAACTGCTTCTCGAACAATACCCCACTAGCCCCCACATAGCAGGTAAAAGACGCTCATCAAGAATACAATTTCCTTTGAAATGTTTTGAAGATTATTGATCTTCTTAACCCAGGGTCTGCCCCCTGCAGCATCGCGCTGGAAGAGAAAATTGTTTAGATTTAGTTCTGCTTGTCGTTGGAAACATTGGTGCGAAGCCGTGTTTTGTACCAGGCGCTCGTTTTGATTTGGTTTTAGCCTTTGTTCCTGAATTTATTTTAAATCCATATATTTTTCCCCGGTAGTAACAGTGTTGACCGCTCAACTTCCCCTCATGGCCCCCATGCCATTATGACTGTGACCATCGTGTGTTATCCCTCCTGTCCCTCAAGTGCATTTGATTTGATGGACCGAGCTGTAATCGTTGTCCCCCTTGTTTTGATCTGGTTTAATGGAAGTCAAATGGAATACAGTCAGTGTGTCTTCAGAAATGGCTCTTTCTGCCTATCCTGTCACCTCCGGTGTCTACCAATGATCTATTCTAGACCCCTCTTCTTCATTACCCCTCAGCAACATGTCAGTTTTGATAGGTATGTTTACAATATCTTCTGGAGATGCTCTAACCACCTCAATGCTGCCCAACTGTCAAGTCGATATCGGGACCCTTGCTTTTCCTGATGTATATTAATAATCTAAATCTTAATGTGCAAGGGACAATTTCAACGTTTATGGATGACATAAAACTTGGAAGTATTGTAAACTGTGAAGAGGACAGTGTACAACTGCAAAAGGACATAGACAAGTTGATGGGGTGGGCAGATGAAGTTCATTGCAGAGAAATGAGCTGATGCATTTGGTAGAAAACAAGGAGAAGCAATGTAAAATAAAAGGTAAAATTCTGAAAGAGATGCAGGAGCAGAGGGACATGGGTGTATGTGCATAGATAATTGAAAAGGATAGATGGAGGGAGCAATAAAGCATATAACATTCTGGGCTTTATGAATAGGGGCATAGAGTACAAGAGCAAGATTATGCTGAACTTGTATAAGACACTAGTTAGACCTCAGCTGTAATACTGTGTAGTTCTAGGTGTCACACTATAAGAAGGATGTGAACACATTGGAGAGTGCAGAAGAGGTTTACAAGAATGGTTCTAGGGATGAGAAATTTCAGTTATGAGGATCGATTGGAGAGAAGGTGGCTAAGAGGAGATTTAATAGTGATGATCAAAATCATGAGGAGAGTAGATAGGGAGAAACTGTTCCTGTTCGTAAAAGGATCAATAACAAGAGGGCACAAATTTGCCTTGTCGTCTCACCCCACTGTTGTTCTCGCTGCTCATCTTGCCCCACTGCAGCCAATGAATTTGTTGTTTTTCTCACAGGAAAACCATAGTGTGTTTGTAGATGGTGAATTAAAGAAATTCACAATGTAATTTGCTGTACTATTTTCTTACTGTTGTACTATGGAATGATATTCTATGATCTTCTCATTTTAGCACATATGCTATATACAATACACACAACATTCGATGACATTGAGAGTAAGTTAATTGGAGATCTTGGATGTGGATGTGGAGTTCTGAGTATCGGAGCAGCTAAGCTAGATGCAGGGTATGTGAATTGCAAAAAGCAGTAATCAAAATGTATTTATTTGAAAAAATTGAAACTAGTCTTGAATGCAACTTCACAAGTTTTGCTGAAAACCCTGTTGTAATATTGCCATCACGACCATTTTCATTTTGCAGCTATTTTAGATGATTGTCTGATTTTAAAGTAATTCCAATTTCAAATATGGAACTATTAGTGTACATCTTCTGGAAGAATTAGCTTCTTTCTCCTAGTTAAATAATCTTACCTTGGCAGTGATAATATGGGCCCTGATCCATTCTTTCTGGAGTTTAAATGCTATTTTCTGGGCGCAGATTTAAAATAATTTACACTTATTTATATTACATCTTATTGCATCCTCATTACCCCACAGAGCTTTACAGCCAGTGACTTATTTCGGGTGCAGTCAATGATGTAGATAAATTCAGCAACCAATGTGTCCACAGAAACATTCCATAAGCAAGCGAGATGAAATGAACTGTTAATTCCCCAGAAAACCATTTGTTGAGTGATGGCTGAGCCAAGCTTTACACACTTTTATAAGCATTTATTTACAAGATATAGAGATTACAAACATGCACCTTGTAACCGAACAACCATAGTTTCAGTCTGTGTCTGTTTACTGGGGCAAAAGTGAATGTCCACTGCCTTCGCACAATTAAACAACACACTTAAATAGTTAACATAAACAACTTGTTTTTGGAATGATTTTGGCAAGGATATCAGAAGAATTCACTGTTTTTCTGGTGTCGTGGCATCTTGGCCAAAAAGACAGCAGATTAATTTAACCTTTCACCTGAAAGAGGTCACTTCTGACAATACAGTATTCTATTACCACTGCAAAATATCACCATAGATTGATTGCTGAAGCAATTCTGCCAAGCGAGGAGTATATTATCAAATGACCAAAACTCTGCAAAAAAAGTCAATAACGACTTGATGGACTAAATATCCACCTTCTGTGCTATGTTATTCTATGATTAATATTGGAACAACCCTGACTTAATAGCACCCGTAAACAAATATATCCAGTTAGACTGAAATGTCTAAGATTTTAGTTGATTATAATCAAATAACAGTAATAAGGCTACCTCAAAGACATTGATCATTTTCTTGCTTTGCTATATTTCTAACTATTCCATCTCCAGCAGTCTGTGTTTGTTTCGCATTTTATTTTCTCAACTTAACTTTCTGTAATACTATCAATTATTAAATTATTGTAGACCTCCATCAGTAATAGGACCAGCAGAGGAAACACTAGCTTTAATTTGGCTGGGAGGAAAGGGGGATGGAAAGAGGACAAGTTAGGAAGTAGTTCCCAGAAAAAAAAATTTAGCTGATGTGGCATCAAATAACCAATTCCTAGTTTCTTTATGTAGGTTTAGTATCTTAACTGCACTTGCTGTTTAGGGTTAATATATCTTCAAATAAAATTAAAATAGTTATCTGCTTCAAAGTACACCTACATAGATTACTTGGAGAAACCATTCTGGGGTTAGTTATACTTTGCAGGCAAACTCAAGAATAGGGAAGAATTCAACCTTGGAGGTTAAGGTCACACCTTTATACAAGGATCAAAACAGAAACATTCCTCACTAACCGGGTTGTTTTTGTCTTTTGCAGATTATGCGTGGGATTTGATATTGATGAAGGAGCACTTGACATATTTAGCAAAAATGCAGAGGAGTTTGAATTGGCCAATGTTAATATGGTTCAGTGTGATATCTGTTCTTTAGGGACTGGCAAATTATCAAAGACATTTGACACTATAATAATGAATCCACCATTTGGAACAAAGCACAATAAAGGTAAATTGAATGTAATGTAGTTCTGAAATGTATTTAAGTGTAAAGTTTGGAAGTTTTTCCATAATTTACAATTGAAAGTATAGTCCAGTAGAAGTTTAAATAAATGTGCAGCATACTGTTAAGTCACATACAGTTGAATCCAGATGTTAGATATCCTGTTATTAATTGGCATTAGATTTTCAGTCACCTCTCAGGCTGTACTTCAATATACATTTACAAATCAATTTAATCAACATCTCTTACATACTGCATCATGTCCTTAAATTTCCTTTTTGGAAAGCAGATGTCAAAGCCTCATGTTTCACACAATTACATTTAAGTAGCAGTACATGTTTAAAAAAGACAGCAAAGGGAAACAGGACTGAAAATAATTTCCAAACATGACTCATGATAAATTCCAATAATGGCTACTATATAATATAGCAAGTTTAAACCGGAGACCAGGTAACAAAGTAAATTTGCACTGTCCTTTCATCTCTATGATCTGGATTTAAATTCCCCCAAGACTAACAAAACTAGAAGACATTAATGTATTTTAATAATTTTTTTCAGGACATAGTGTCCAAACTTGCTTAATAAGCATCTTAGTTGCAATTGTTTGTGATGTTGTATACACTGACTACCAACAAAGGTTTTAAAACTATTGTGATGGAGGACATATAAATGCACATTCATGTCCCAAAATACTTTAGACAATTGAATACTTTTGAAATACAGTTACTGTTGTAATGTAAAAGAAACAGCAAATTGGCAACCAAAATTGCCTATACAAAACTGAATACCCAAAGTAATTCACTAGCTTTCAAGTGCTTTGGGATATTCTGAGGATGTGACACATCCTACATGAATTTAGGTTTCTTTTCTTGTCTGATCAATCAATTACCTTGTAGGAACCAAAACTGAGTACTACTTGGCTGATAGACCTTGGAAGAATCAAATCTAACCCTCTGCTCATCCAACAAATACACTTGGATGACTGGCATGCAATGAAAATTGGGAATCCAAGGACACAGCAGCCAATTGCTGTGGTGCTAATGCCATCTGTCTGACAGCTAACAGATCCACTATCACACCTAGTTTCTTCCAAGATTCCAGCAATTAGTTCCCTTTACCAGCTGAACTATGAAGAAGTTGGATTTTGGAGAAAGAGGTCCGACACCAAATTTAGACAAGCGAAGTAAAACCTCATCCAATCTCTGGAGCTATAAATAAATGTAGCTAAGATTCTCACTGTATAAAGATCTTTATTTCAGAACTAACTAACTTATGTTTTCCTCAAAAGGTATGGACATGACATTCCTCAGAATTGCTTTAGATATGGCCAGAACAGCTGTGTATTCCCTGCACAAAACATCAACCAGAAATGTAAGTGAATTTACTTGTTTTCTGCAGTCAAAGAAACCACTTTATAGATAATCATTTGCACAGCAACAAGCATTTTTCAAATCTATTTAATACATTGCAGGAGACAGCACATTTTAAAGTTTATACTATCTGCTGCTCTAATGTTCATCTCCACTTCAATATAAAACTGAATAGGACCAATAATCTCAATTTGGCTTCATTTACCTCCTGTGTTAATTGCCAGAGAAACATTGAGGTTTATGGGGAGACTTTGGCATGCTAATTCAATAGTCTCAAGTATGTAGCACAGAAAGAAACAGACCATTCATTCCACCCTGTGCCTGTTGGCATTTATGTTCCACAGGAGCCCCCTCCCACCCTATTTCAACTAACCTTATCGATATATCCCTGGTCCTTTCTCCATGTACCTAACTAGCTTCCGCTTAAATGCACCTACGCTATTTTGCTTAATTACTGCTAGTCAGGTGTTTCACATTCTTATCACTCTTTGGATAAAAAAGTTTCTGTTATACTAACAGCCTTATATTTATGACCTGGACTCCATAAGATGGAAACATTTTCTGTGCATCAAACATTTGTCATCCAAATCTCTTATCAGGTCATCCCTCAACCTTTCAGCACAGTAGCACAATGGTTAGCACTGCTGCCTCAGTGCCAGGGACCCGGTTCGATTCTCAGCTTGGGTCACTGTGTGGAGTTTGCCTGTTCTCATGTCTGTGTAGGTTTCCTCCCACAATCCAAAGATGTGCCGGTTAGGTTGGCTATGCTAAATTCTCCCTCAGTATACCCGAACAGGCGCCTGAGTGTGGCAGTTAGGGGATTTTCACAGCAACTTCATTGCCAAGTTAAGCATACTTGTGACACGAATAAACAAACTTGAAGCCAACCTGTCCATCCTTCAAGCTTATTCACTCAGTTCCGGTATTTGTTTTGGACGATGGAACTATGAGTGCTCTAAAGTGTGATTTAAAACTTCACTTGCCTAAATACATTCTCTTTCAATTTTTATAACCCCAGTTCATCCAACCATTCTTCCTGTAACTAAATCCATACACTCTAACTCAATTAGCAGACATGAACCTTCCTGTCCAGAGAAGCCAGTCACCATTTCCCAGCTGACACAGAACTGTGTAAATTTGAATCTTGCCTTTATAAAAAAAAAAATTGGCATAATAGATGGTGCATTTAGCCATGAACTACATCAAAGCAGCCTTATGTTACACTGTGTTTAATCTGTAACAGAGAACTTTCTCCTGTTCTCGTAAGCATTGTACATGGGGAAGAATTTCCATTTAAGCTATCTGGTACTTTTATAAGAGTCCACATGATCATCCAATGACAATCCATCATGCAAACCAGCCTCCCATCCATCGACTCTGATACACTTCCCACTGCCTCAGCAAAGCAGCCAGTATAATTAAGGACCCCACGCACCCTGGACATTCTCTCTTCCACCTGCCTTTGGGAAAATGATACAAAAGTCTGAGGTCACGTACCAACTGACTCAAGAACAGTTTCTTCTCTGCTGCTGTCAGACACTTGAATGGACTTACCTTGCATTAAGTTGATCTTTCTCTACACCCTAGCTATGACTAACACTACATTCTGCACTCTCTCCTTTCCTCCTCCTATGAGCAGTATGTTTTGTCTGTATAGCACACAAGAAACAATACTCTTCACTGTTAATAAGTGACAATAATAAATCAAATGCAGGCAGGATAGGGCTCATTTGTAATGGCCAACATTCAGCTGTTTCAATAGCCACGCCAACCTCCAATAATGGCCACTTAAACCCAGTCAACATCTTCATAGAAATCATAGAATCATAGAAACCCTACAGTGCAGAAAGAGGCCATTCGGCCCATCGAGTCTGCACCGACCTCAATCCCACCCAGGCCCTACCCCCACATATTTACCCACTAATCCCTCAAACCTACACATCCCAGGACTCTAAGGGGCAATTTTAGCATGGCCAATCAACCTAACCCACACATCTTTGGACTGTGGGAGGAAACCCACGCAGACACGAGGAGAATGTGCAAACTCCACACAGACAGTGATCCAAGCCGGGAATCGAACCCAGGTCCCTGGTGCTGTGAAGCAGCAGTGCTAACCACTGTGCTACCGTGCCACCCCATCTTTCAGGTGGAAAAAATGTCAGCTGAAGGAAAATACATAAATATAAACCCAATAGTAAATGCTAACAAAATTTTTATACCAAAAGGAGAATGCTTGGTTTTATGTGTACTCTAAAACTTCATCTCTCTTGTAGCATATTCAGAAGAAGGCTGAAGAATGGAAGATAAAAATGGAAGTAATTGCTGGTAAGAGATACTAGTTTGGCAAAGTAAAATTTCATTTTAGATTGCTTGCAAGGTCAGTAAATAACATGCTGATTTAAAGCCAGTCTGTTCCTCGGCTTCCTTTTTACTGTTTTGTATGTTTTACAAAAGGATCAAAACTGAGAATTGACCAGTGTCAATCTTTGTTTATTAGTACAAAGACTAGAGAGCAGTTTTGTAAGTCTACCCGAATACATTTCAAATAATAGAAAATGCTGGAAACTCAGGCAGCAACTGTGGTGAGAGAAACAGATTTAATGTTTTGAGATTATAAGCTTTTCATCGGGATTGCAAAAGCAGGAAGTAGAGGAAGGAAGAAAAGGGACCCCTACGCTGTCAGCTCTGACCCATCTGCTCCCATTTAACTTACTGAGCTCCCCAGCCAGAAACAAAAGATTAAAAACTTGCCTGGCAACTGATGGTGCTGCCAGTCTAATCACAGGTTGGTTTCACCCTACATTGATTACTGACTGGCAGTGTCAGCATGGAGAAACCAACCTGCAATTGCCACACAGACTGAACATTTAAAAAACGTTCCTTCTGGGGTGTTTCGTTGAATGGCTACCTACACTGAATATGTGATGGGCCATTTGTAAATGCATTGTGGGCAAGGGTGAGGGCCTTGGAGACACCTGCCCAAGACCCACAGCAATGTGGCTAACAGCAAGCCACTCCAATTAGTGATCAGCAACAAATGGCCATGCCAGCAATGCCTACAACCCATGGAAGGATAAAAGGAGGGGGAAGAATCACCTAGAGGTCCAGCACCAAGAATATAGATTTCTAAGTTTAAACTTTTATTTTGAAACAGAGCTGAAATATGACTTACCAGCATCATACAAATTCCATAAGAGGAAATCGGTAAGTTAGTTCACATTTCTATGTACATGCTAATTAGCTGTTCCTGATTGCAATGAGTAAGGAAATACTTTCAGTATAAAGTTAGAGCCTGAGTTTGTGAAGCAAGCACATGGAGACTGCCAAGTTCCTCAGCTTCTGTGCTGACAATTTTACTTCACGAGAAAGTCAAAAAAACTGCTGAAATCTTTGATTTCCAGCATCTTCATATTAGTTTTGAGTCATTTCAATCTAGTCTGTCACACTTGACACCACTCCAGGTGATTCACTGAGAAATTCAAGATTTCCTGCCTTAAAAATTTCACTCATTTCCAGTGAATTAATCTAATCCCTGCATCAACTGCTTGTGGTAACCCACTTTCTAAGTGCACTTGTATTTACATAGCACCTTAAATGTCTTTCACAGGAGCATGATAAAACAAAGTATGACAACAAACCACATAAGGAGATTAAGTCAGATGACCAAAAAGATAAGGTGTCTTAAATGAGGAAAGCAAGGTAGAGTGGAATTCCAGAACTTGGAATGGAGGTAGTTAGGACAATCAATGGTGCAGTAATTATAACTGAGAATGAATAACAGTCCAGAAATAGAGTGCAGATATTGGGAGTTGTAGGACTGGTGGAGATTTAAGGGAGAATTTGAAAACAAGGATAAGTGTTTTAAGATCAAGTAGTTGCATGATGGGAAGTCAATGTAGGTCATAGCGTGGAATGATAGGAGTTGCTACAAGTTAAAACATGGAAAGCATTATTTTGGGTGACCAAGTTTAGAGGATAGAATGGGAGACCAGCCAGAAGTGGTTTGGAACAGTTGAGTCCAGAGGAATAAAGGTATGAATAAGTGTTTCAGCAACACATCTGAGACAGGTCTGAAGTCAGGCAACAGAGTTGAAAATAGATGGCCTTAATGATTGTGCAAATAAGTCTGAAGCTCATCTTTGGGTCAAATGTGGCAGTAATAGATTGCCATAATCTTAGAATGGCATCACCAGAGAATAAGGATGGAGTCAGTAGTTGAAGATAGAGGAGAGAATAATGACTTCAATTTTTAGACAATTTCTGCTCACTTAGTGATGTTACACAAGCAGTCTGATCATTTAGCAACAGTGTAGTAATCAAGAGGCAGTGGCAAGGTAGAGCTGGGTGTCATCAACATACAGGCTAAAACTAATGCTGTGCTTTTGGTCATAGCAGTTAAGTAGAAAGGTGCCAAGGACAGATCCTTGGGGCACACCAGAGATACAATGGGGGAGCAGAAAGAGAAGCCATTGCAAGCTATTCTGACTACTAGATAAGAGTGTAACCATACAAGAGCGGTCCCACCCAGCTGGATGGTGTGGTTAATGTCAAAAGATGCAGACACAGGTTAAGGACTTTGATCAGAGCTGTTTTGCTTCATGAAATATTAAAATTCTAGCTAATCTGTGTCTGGTCCAATTACATACATCACCTGCAACCTAACTTACTAAAACAAGATCAATATCAAATCTTTATAGTTCAAAGTGATGTTTTATTCATGAATTTGCAGGCTATTTACAGTGACATGGTATTGAAGACTAAAATTAATGTCAAACATCCAAGGTACAGTATAGCAGTCTTGTGTATTCTGCAAGGAAACTTCAAATAATGTAACAAATCAAAGTTTAACAGAGGTAAAATGCTTTAAAAATCATCTACATAAACTTTAGACAAGCATGCATTTAAGGCATCTCCAAATATATAGTTAATACTTTTCTTTAAATTCTAGATTGACATTGAAGTGGACTTCATACGGTTTTCGTTCAAATAAATTCCATCCCTCTGGAAGATATTCAACAGAAGAAATGCAGAGATCAAAATTAAATGTAGTTAAAACTCCTTGGGTCAGGCCATGTGGACATTGTTCTGTTTGCAAGCCACAAATTGAATCCTACTGATCACCAGATTGACCTTCTGTTTTCAGTTGTTTTGGTGCAGGCTCATCTACAGGTTCTGTTTTCAGTTGTTTTGATGCAGGCTCATCTACAGGTTCTGTTTTCAGTTGTTTTGATGCAGGCTCATCTACAGGTTCTGTTTTCAGTTGTTTTGGTGCAGGCTCATCTACAGGCTCAGTTTTCAGTTTTGGTGCAGACTCATCTACAGGTTCTGTTTTCAGTTGTTTTGATGCAGGCTCATCTACAGGTTCTGTTTTCAGCTGTTTTGATGCAGGCTCATCTACAGGCTCGGTTTTCAGTTGTTTTGGTGCAGCCTCATCTACAGGTTCCGTTTTCAGCTGTTTTGCTACAGGTTCACCTACAGATTCAGGTTCTTCAAGGGTTCGCTTCTTTGGACTTGTAGCAGCTACATCAGATCAAACAAGGTGGTTAAAATATTTGAAAACAAAACTTTCAGTACAAGTATCCAAAATGAGTAGGATCTCTAACAGGAAATGAATCTCTAGCAATACACCCAGCCAAAATCTCCCTTCAATCCCACCCATATCTCTCTATATTCAGGTTCATTCTAATGGAAACAGAATTCACTCATTCCCAAGCCTAGAGCATATTCAGTGTAGAACTAAGTAGTTAGGATGGAATCCAATGTCTGTTACATCAAAATTGGAATATAACTGGAATTATTTCAGATGCAAAAGTATTTAGCCCATTTAAAGAAATGTTCTCACCAGATGTTGAACATTTAGATTGAAAGGAAACAGACCAATGAAATGGGTGTTCATTAAAATCAAGAAAAATGTGCAGCTCCACTGAGACAAGGCTTCAGGCAGGTCCTTTTATATCTAATAAGCAGTTGAGCCTTCCGGCCCTTTCTCTAAATACACAGAGGGAGATGGCAAGTGGAGATTTGTCCACAGCAAATTTAAAGGATCTCAAACAAATGAGCAGGTTATGGGGCAGTTGATTGCCAAATTTCACAATAACCCTGGTAACACTAGTAAGCACATCAAATCAGATAATATTGGAGTTGCTCAAATGCATAAATTGTCCAGATAGAATGCACCGATTCTACAACCAACTGAAATCATTCACTTGCACAAAATGTAGCAAGAGTAGCATTGAGGTAATATTACTGGGCCAGTAATGCAGAGGCCCAAATTAATGCCATATCAGCAGTTGAAATTTAAATTCAATTGAGACATTTGTAATAAAAAGCTAGTCAGTTAGTGACCATGATAATACCAAATTGTCAAAAAACATCTGGTTTGTTATGTCCTTTAGGGAATGAAATATGCCATATTTATTTGGTCTACAATGTGGTTGACTCAAATCATAGAATCAAAGAAGCCCTTCGGCCCATCAAGTCCACACCAACACATTAGAAACACCTGAACTCCCACCTAATCCCATAGCCTTGAATGTGCCAAGTGCTCATCCAGATACTTTTTAAAAGGATGTTGAGACAACCTGCCTCCACCACCCTCCCAGGCACACATTCCATACAGTCACCACCCTCTGGGTAAAATAGTTTTTTCTCACCCCCAAAAACCTCCCGCCCCTCAGACTGACCCTTCAACTGAGGGGAATAGCTGCTTCTTATTCACTGTCCATGTCTCTCAATCTTGTACATCTTGATCAGGTCGCCCCTCATCTTCTCTGCTCCAATGAAAACAACACAAGGCTATCCAACCTCTCTTCATAACTTAAATATTCCATCCTAGGCAGCATCCTGGTAAATCTCTGCACCCCCTCCACTGCAATCACATCCTTCCGATGATGCCTACTGAAATGGCCCAAACTACCTCACTTGCATCAAAAGTACAACAGAAAATTTGAATGAAACCCAACATGGGCATAAACACCAGAAACAGGTACAACCTGCTCAGTCAACTCTGCAAAGTCATCTTACTAACATTGACTAGTCTGGGGGACAGCTCTCAAAGTGACAGCCTGACAATTACACTTCCAAATCACACCTTGCAGCTAATGTCCTAAACACCTTCACTGGGTACATCCTGTTCCAGCAGCAGTGCTGTCAATGCTATACAACTGGAAGTGGCCCCAAGTCTAAATGTTGACTCTGGATCCACAAACTCTTATAGCATCTCATGGGTAAGGGAAAACTCCTGCAGATTATCTATCCCTCTGGGTGAATAAGTACACCATGTTGAACACCACTTGGAAGATACACGTTATCCAAGACAGGAAATGAACTGCACACTAGCATGGTATAATGTCAATCACAGCAATAGTTATGTAGCATCACTGCAGACAAGAGCCCTGAAGGACAAGAGCAATCTACCTGTTGCAGATGCATCTGTCCATGATCATAGATTGTTTCCACAGGGACTGTGATAGTTAAAGTCCTGTCTTCAGAGGGCAACTTTTGTTCTACATCACTACCACTGAAATAAATTCAGAACAGATGTAGCTGACATCCAAAACATTTGTGGAACAGCAGCAGAACTAGTCCACAATTTGTAAACTTGCAGTCCAGAATATACCTCACTACCATTACTCTCAAGGCAAGAGTGCAAGATAGCACACAAGTGACACCAAGCGTACCCCAAAAATGAGATGCAACTTGAAGCTGTATCACAGGACTACATGCATGCTAAATAGAAGCAATATGATAGAACAAAACAATCTCACAACCATCAGATCATAGCCCTGCCACATTCAGTCTGGACTAGACTGAAGAGTGGTTCCACTTGGCAAAACCCAGTACATCAATGCAAATAAGTCGGAATCATTTGCAACTCTTCAGTCAGAAATAGAAGGTAAATGATCCAATTTGCATCTCGGTTGCTGCTTCCGGAGGTCTCCAGTGTCACAGATGTTGTCTTCAATCAATTTGCTTCACTTCACATGAAGCAGCTGATGGCCCATGGACTCCAACTGAATTGCTCGAGTTAACTGTGCCCAGTCAAGCTGTTCCAATATAGCTATAACATTGGTATCTACTGACACCATGGGACAAATTACCCAGATGCATCCTGTCCAGAAAAGGCTAGTAAGAAGTTTAACAACACCAGGTTAAAGTCCAACAGGTTTATTTGGTAGCAAAAGCCACACAAGTCCTGTTGGACTTTAACCTGGTGTTGTTAAACTTCTTACTGTGTTTACCCCAGTCCAACGCCAGCATCTCCACATCAGAAAAGGCTAGACAATTCCTTCTACCAATTACTGCCCTTAATCAGCAAAGTGATCAAAGTAGGTTCTATCAGGTGGCTTTTACTCACCAATAACCTGCTCAGTTTGGGTTCTGCCAGACCCACTCAGCTCCATACCTCATCACAGCCTTGATGTAAACACGAACAGCCTGAGGTAAGAGCCAAATTACGGGAGGAGAGACAAGATTCAAGTACTGTTGCTACCAAGGCAGCATAAATTGCTTTAGAAAAACTGAAGTGAATGGAAATCAGGGAAAGCTCTCCACTGACTGAAATTATCTAACAAAGGAAGATGGTTCGTGAAGGCCAGTCAGCTCCAAGATTTCTTCAGGAGTGCTTCCTATGCCTAATCATGTTCAAGAATGACCTTCCTTCCATCATGCCAGAAGTAGGGATGTTCATTGATGATTGCAGAGTGTTCAGTGCCATTCACAACTCAAGATACTGAAGCAGTCTGTCTATATGCAGGAAGACATGGACAACATTGAAGTCTAGAACATAGAACATTACAGCGCAGAACAGGCCCTTCGGCCCACGATGTTGCACCGACCAGTTAAAAAAAAACTGTGACCCTCCAACCTAAACCAATTTCTTTTCGTCCATGAACCTATCTACGGATCTCTTAAACGCCCCCAAACTAGGCGCATTTACTACTGATGCTGGCAGGGCATTCCAATCCCTCACCACCCTCTGGGTAAAGAACCTACCCCTGACATCGGTTCTATAACTACCCCCCCTCAATTTAAAGCCATGCCCCCTCGTGCTGGATTTCTCCATCAGAGGAAAAAGGCTATCACTATCCACCCTATCTAAACCTTTAATCATCTTATATGTTTCAATAAGATCCCCTCTTAGCCGCCGCCTTTCCAGCGAAAACAATCCCAAATCCCTCAGCCTCTCCTCATAGGATCTCCCCTCCATACCAGGCAACATCCTGGTAAACCTCCTCTGCACCCTCTCCAAAGCCTCCACATCCTTCCTGTAATGTGGGGACCAGAACTGCACACAGTACTCCAAGTGCGGCCGCACCAGAGTTGTGTACAGTTGCAACATAACGCTACGACTCCTAAATTCAATCCCCCTACCAATAAACGCCAAGACACCATATGCCTTCTTAACAACCTTATCTACTTGATTCCCAACTTTCAGGGATCTATGCACACATACACCTAGATCCCTCTGCTCCTCCACACTATTCAAAGTCCTCCCGTTAGCCCTATACTCAACACATCTGTTATTCCTACCAAAGTGAATTACCTCACACTTCTCCGCATTAAACTCCATCCGCCACCTCTCGGCCCAACTTTGCAACCTGTCTAAGTCTTCCTGCAAACTACGACACCCTTCCTCACTGTCTACCACACCACCGACTTTGGTGTCATCAGCAAATTTGCTAATCCACCCAACTATACCCTCATCCAGATCATTAATAAATATTACAAACAGCAGTGGCCCCAAAACAGATCCCTGAGGTACACCACTTGTAACCGCACTCCATGATGAATATTTACTATCAACCACCACCCTCTGTTTCCTATCCGCTAGCCAATTCCTGATCCAATTTCCTAGATCACCCCCAATCCCATACATCTGCATTTTCTGCAGAAGCCTACCATGGTGAACCTTATCAAACGCCTTACTAAAATCCATATATACCACGTCCACTGCCTTGCCCCCATCCAACTCCTTGGTCACTTTCTCAAAAAACTCAATAAGGTTAGTAAGGCACGACCTACCTGCCACAAAACCATGCTGACTATCACCTATCAATTCATTACTCTAGGTTGATAAGTGACAAGTGATTACTCTAGGTTGATAAGTGACAATTCATTACTCTAGGTTGATAAGTGACAAGTGATATCCATGTCATACAAGTGCTGAACAATGACCATCTCCAACAAGGGAGAATCTTAACAATCTCCATAGCTTTGAATGGAATTGCCAATAGTGGTTACCCCACCATCCAGAACTTTAAACTGGATCAGTCATGTGAAGGAAGGCCCTGACCCAAATTGTTAATGGTATTTCTCTTCATAAATGCTGCCAGACCTGCTGAGTGTTGCCAGTATTTTCTGTTTTTATTAGTCATGAATGTTGTGGCTACAAGAGGTCTCAGGCTGGATTTCTGCAGGAAGTAACTCACCTCCTGACTCCCCAAAGCCTGCCCACCATGTACAAAGCACAAGTCGAGTATATGCCTGGATGAATATAGCAACAACATTTAAGGTTAACATCCAGGACAAAATAGCTCACTTGATTGGCACCCCATCCAATACCTTAAATGTTCACTTCTTCCACTACCAGCACAACGTTAGTGTTACATACCATATATAAGATGCACTGCAACAACTAGAGCAGCACCTTCCAAACTCTCAACTTATCACCTAGCATGATGAAAACAGCAGGCAAAAGGGAATATCATACCCTGCAAATTACCCTCCAAGCCACACACCCGCAACTTGGAACTATAATCCCATATCTTCACTGTCACCAAGTCAAAATCCTGGAACTCCCTAACAGCACTGTAGATGAACCCACACCAGATGGACTTCAGTGGTTCAAGAACACAGCTCACAACCATCTTTCAAGGACAGCTAAGTATAGGCAACAAATGCTGGTCTCGCTAGTGACATCCCATGAAATGAATTCAGAAATTATGTAACTGGTTTAGACCACCCAGTGAAATATTTTCAATTCCTGGTTTAGTATCCACTGACAATTTCCACTTACTCATTTCTTTAGTTTCCTCCATTTCCTGACCACCATCTTCATCGTCACTTTCAAATGTTGTTTTCTTGCCTTGGAAATGCACCCTTTGTTGTCCCCAACTTCCCTTACCACCTCTTCCTCTAACTCTACCTCTTCGAGCTGCAAGTAAACAAGACATTAGTATTTTTGAAAAAGATTCAGAAAATGAACATGTCAAACAAGTGTCATCACTATAAATAAAGCTTTACCTTTGCCCTTTCGTTTGTTCAGAGACTCCTGCTGGTCTTCTATTATTTTCTTCAAAATTGCTTTTTCCTCTTCACCATCCACCAGTTCCCAGGTCACATCTTTGTCTCTCAATTGCAATTTTCCTCCATGGGCTGCTTCTGCCTTCTCAAGCGTTTCCTTTGCATTTGTTTTAAAAAGGATGCTTCCCTACAAATCACACAATGAATCCTTACAGTAGAAAAGTTTTAAAAAACAGAATCAACTTAATCTTCTAACAGTAATATTCACCTCTTTAGCACCCCTTATAAAATCTATCCATTGTATTTCACCGTGAATGGAGAAAATTTCATGAATATCCTCCCTGCATGTCTGATCCGCAAGGTCACCAGCGAACTTCAGCAAGCATCCAGTTTTTTCTTTGAAGGATTTCTTTAAAAGAAAAATAAAAGTAGTTTAAGATATCCCATGCCTTCCACTTCACTTCTAGAATGCTATTCAAGACCTCAGTGCAGAAGATAAAATTTGGTAACTTCTAATGCTGAGATCCACTTGCAAGTCTCAGTCACTCCATTCTAAGAGAGGGGCATCGCACAAAGTTAGCAGGATGACTAATGTTACATCTTTGTCAATCTTCCCCAATTTGTTTGCTGTGTGCAGCCTGCTTGTTGCACTTTATGGTCCCTTTAAGAAGTCCATGTATACGTCTTAAAGAGATGTCCCCTGTGCTACACACACCCGATTATTGGGCTGCATACTGCACAGTTGAGGGAACCGTGACCCTTGCTCAAGAAAAAGTCAATTATCTTCCTGACAATAGGACCTGTCCAGCCCCTTGATCCTGTTCAGGCAATCTTGGATCACAGTTGATCTGCACCTCAAATCCATGGCCCTCAACACCCTTACCCAACAAAGGTCTCATCGATTTCAGTCTTAAATTTTAATTGACCTACCATCCAAAGTCTGAGGAAGAGTTCCAGATTTCCTTTGTGAAGAATGCTTCCCGATTTCACTTCTGCCTAGCCTAGCTCTAGTGAGACTATAATAAAAAAGTAACACTTGGACAGCTGTGTATAAACATGGCATGTAAAGGGCAAATTATGCTCAACTAAAAATTAACAAGGGAATTTACTGAGCCAATATACAAAAAATGCAGTCAATGATATATTTAGACTTTCTAAAAGTAGAAGAGACTTATTGCAAACAGCAAGACCCATGGAACTTAGTATAAATGGAAGGATAAAGGGATTGGATTGAATTGGCAATATGTAGCTATGACCTGCTTCATGGATCAGTAGCAAGACCTCTTGTTCTCCAGACAAACAATTTGAGCACCAGTACATTGGAAGTATCAACATTTCCTGGTGCCAATTTAAAGGCAGGGTTAACAGGTTACAAGTAGTAAGTGGCATTGATGATTTGCACTAAAGAGTGATGCACTGAACTTCATACCCAAGTTCAATAGAGGCAGCAAGAGATTACAGGTAGACCATACACAGCTCTTGCTGCCTTGAATTGGTCAAGCTGCTCGTCTCATATCCAGTACTGGATGAACAGATATGTCCTCCGACATTGTCCTCCAAAGTTAACTATCAACCTCATCCCTCTCCTCTGCCAGAGATGGAACCAAATTATTCCCTCATAAGAAATGTTGACCCAGATGAACATTTCTGACCCTGTAGTCTTCCACCTCCCCAAAATCACCATCTCTGACCCTGCTTCAGCTCATCTGCTGCTGCCTTTTACCTCTAGACTCAACTACTCCAAAACAATAGTTGTTCTCCCATCTAGCATCCTCATCTAAACTCATGTTCACCACACTCCATTCAGCCATCATGCCAATGCTTTGACTTTAAAAAATTTATCCTGGTTTCCAAATTCCTCCATGGCTTCTCCCATCCTCCACTCCAAATCCAGCCTCTTACCCACTTCAGGTTTTTTGCACCACCATGGCCAACTGTGCATTCATCTGCGTAGGTGTTCTAATATCTCCTCCAATTTTGTTTAGAATTACTGAAGCACCATGGGACATTTTATAATGGTGTTTTCAATTAAATACATCAAAACAGGCTATATTAACATCAGATGTAGTTAACAGCAGTTAGTTTTAAAAATATGAAATGAGGTAAACTAACGAGAGTCAGAAACAAAGCATTAAATTTAATTTCAGCATTGGATAAAAGTTAAGGGCAAAATATTGGAAATGTAATATCACACGGACTACAAATCAGGATGAATAAGCCATTCAGCCCCTTGGAACTGCTCAGCCATTTAATAAGATAATGGCTGATTGGAGTGGAGGCCACAATCCACTTTCTTGCCTACCCTTCAGCCCCCTTGTAAGCCAAGACTTTCATCTACCTCTATACATTTAATGACCTTTCTTCTACTGCTCTGCGTGGAAGTGTGCCACAGACTCAGCTCCAAAATAAATTGTCTTCATCTCCGTCTTAATTGGGGGACCCCTTCTTTTTAAAATGGTGTCTTTAGTATTGGTCTCTCCCACAAGAGGAAAATATCCTTTCAGCATCCAGTGTCAATTTCATTCAAGAACATCTTATCTTGCATGTTTCAATAAGATCACCTCATTCTAAACTCTAATGGATACAGGCCAAACCCCTGTCTATCAAAATGCAAAATTAAAAAGACAAACATTAAAAGACATGGCAAAAGCAGGAAAATTAGAGAGCTCTGAGGGACAGAAATGGTGTACCCCCTCTGCTTGAACATAATAAAATTATGGAACCCATTGAAAGAGATTTTTGTCTTAAATCATAATTCAGACAATCCCATGGCTAGCAATATTGAAAGAATTGTCACAATCAGCCCTCAAAGGACACCAGCAAGACCCTGGGGTAAATGGTGGTTTTCTTTTAATAACAAAAATTGACTCGCAAAGCATAATTCATTTCATAGAGTAGGAAACAGCAATCTAAAAATCAACCTCCGCATAGCGAAATTCAAGTACAAATTCCTGGAGGTTCTCTGCAGCTGATCTTCTAAATCAACTTGCCAATTTAAAACGCAGCGAGACACAAGTACTCATCTAGCCACCTTCAAAGCAAAGACTGAATATAAAATAAGTTGGCTGAATGGTATGAAGCAGAGGATAGTGGTGTTATTTTGCAGATCGTACTAAAAATTGCCCCATTTGGAGAAATGTGATGGGAGAACTACTGTTTCATATTAGCCTATACAACACCTAGATCATTTTCTTCTCAGCTCAAGATTAATTTTGTAAATACAAGACTGGATAATAAACTTTGACTTATTATCTGAACTATAGCCAAACTATATATAATCTTCACTGGACAGAGATAAGAATCAGGGGTAGGAACCACAGCAAGTAGCCCCTTAGAAACCCAGGCCCATTATAAACACCATCAATATCCTATCTGAAATCAGCTTGGTGTGTGTGTTTTTGGTCGTCATTGTATAAACTTGCTGAGCCATGGAGAAAATAACCTAATTCTTTATTAAATTTATCAGCTTTTTATACATTTGTATTCATTAATTTTTATCTGCTAAAGAAAACTTACGTCAGGCCCATCAAGATTCTCCACATGTTTCTGTTCTTTCTCACTACAGTACAGAAGAGGAATAGAGATCAAGTCAATGGTGGTGCTTGCTACAACGTGGATAAATGTTCTCATGACAGCACAAACAATAAACTAGCTTTGCCTAAATCACCATTTTTTTAAAAAAGACATCAAGGGATGCTTGGGCCTAACTTATTGGAGTGGGGGAAGACAGCAAATTCCAAACAAATGTCTCTTTGAAATTAAAAACTCATGCATGTTAGAAAGTTAGATTAACATTACTCACATTGACAATACCCATTAGACAGTATGCAAACTGAGTATACAAGCAGCCACATCATTTAGTGTCCTTCAGGTTTCCTGGATAAAAGCACCCATTCCATCTACTGAGTACAATCAAGCTCAAGATGTAGCTTTCACTGTGGTAAATGCAACTTGGCCTCAACCATTTCATGGAATCCCTATAGTGCAGGAGGCCATTCAGCCCATTGAGTCTGCACCAACCACAGTACCACCCAGCCCCCATCCCTGTCGCCACCACGTATTTATCCTGCTACTCCCCCTAACACTAAGGGGCAATTTATCATGGCCAATCCACCTAACCCACACGCCTTTGGACTGTGGGAGGAAACTGGAGCACCCAGAGGAAACCCCCACAGACACGGGGAGAACGTGCAAATTCCACACAGTGACCCAAGCCGGGAATCGAACCTGGGTTCCTGGCGCTGTGAGGCAGCAGTGCTGATCACTATGCCAATTTCTGCCACAATTTAAGGTAGTATTGAATGCACTACTGCTTTCTTCTCCAATCTGCATTTCTTTCCCCTGCCAAAAAAGAGATAGTATAAAGATTTTATAGTTGTCACAAATTTGTAATCACTTACTTTTTTTTGTTTTTTGCTGTTTTATGCTGTTTCCTTTCTTCAGATTTCTTTACAAAATAAGCTTCTCTTAGAGAGAAAAAATAAATTTAAGAACTGATTAAGTGCACTGACCCATTGAGCATCGACCAATCAGCAGATCAAGCTTGAAAATACATTTATTTGAAGAGGCAAATACAAACTTTTTCTATGGATATTTGAGAAATTGGACACTTCGATATTTATTTGATGGAGCACCCTTACCATAGGCATTAAAGCACGCAATGTCTCATTCAACTGAAAATTTGACACTACCAAGCACTTGCCAACTCTGAAATCTGCAAATTCTTGAAGGCAGATTACAATACTTCAGTACATTCCATTGCCACTCATCTTTAGTTAAGAGAAACTTCAGTATTCTCAGTTTGGAAAAGCAAAAGAAGTCTCCTTGTCCAATCTCAAAATGAAGGCCAAGAGGCAAACATTGTACAAAACCAGACTGACTCACCTGAAAATAGATCATGGCAACAAAAAAAAAATTGTTTGGAAACTAAATGAGAGCACACCTTGCTGAAGAACAGACAAGAAAATTGTACTGAATTATATAATGGTGAATATCCAGATTTAGATCATAAATTTGCATCAGCTACAAATATCTAGAATGGGATCAAAAATCAAACCACACATTCATCCAATGATCTGGTTAAACACGAGTATATTTCTTTAAAAAGGAACTTCATGGGATGATTTAATTGTTTTGTGCTAAAATATTGATTTGTATATTAAAACTACAAATAAATACAAGTCTTTACCACCAAATCAAGCACTTGTCTTTGAGAAACCAAGATCAAGGCAACTTCTGCTTTCCAATCAGGCTCTCAACTAAGTTGACTTTCCTTCCAAATCAGCATACAAATACTAAGACTATGCTACACCAAAAGTTGACACTTACTTGAAAAGCACGATCATGTCATTGTCCTTGTATTTCAGACCCGGCATTTCTACAAATTTTGTGGCAGAATCTGTACTGTCAAAGACCACAAATACTGATCCCTGTTAACAGAAAAGACAGGGAACAATTCAGTATTTCAAGTGCAAATTGTGGGGGTTTGGGAAGATAAAGGAAAAAAATACAGACCTTAAATTGTCTCTGCAATGTCCTTCTCATCTGTATGTTTTCCACAGGCCCAGTTTCATCAAACCAGCCCTTAATTTCATCAAGTGTGGCACTTGTGGGAAAGCCTTTCTGTTCAGTGCAAAGATGAAGCATTAAGATAGATGACAGAAGTGGGAAACTATGAAGCAAGCAAATTAATTTTTAAAAATCCAAATTCAGTTTCTTATTTCAAGCAAAGGCTCCGCCACTGAAATTTTATATTGTACAAATTACAAAAAGTTAACAATGAGGAAACCCACACAGACAGGGAAAATGTGTACAGTGACCCAAGGCCAGAATCTAACCCAGGTCCCTGGTGCTGTGATGCAGCAGTGCTAACCACTGTGCCACAAAACAATCCTCCAAAAAAATCTGTTGGGAAAACTCATTTTTAAACTGTGCTCTAACCCTAGTATTTCCAAGGGAAACATTCTCTCAGCATTTACACTGTCCAAGTCCCCAGGATCTTGTACATTTCAATGAGGTTATCTTCTCATTCTTCTAAGTTGCAATGGATTCGGACCCAACTTGGTCAATCTTTTCTCAGAAGTCAGCCCCTTCACCTCAGGAATCAGTCGAGTGAATCTTCTGAACTGCTTCTAATGCAATTATATCCTTTTTGAAGTGAAACCAAACTGTACACTACTCCAGATGTGGTCTCACTAATGAGCTATACAATGCAGCAAAATATCACTTGCATTTCATTTTTCTTGCAATAAACAGTCCATTTGCCTTCCTAATTACTTTGTATACCTTGCAATTCATGTACTAGGCCACCCAGATACCCATGTATCTCAATTCTGCTCTTTACTTTTAAATAATATTCTGCACTTCGATTTTTCTTGCCAAAAGTGGACAAGTTCACATTTTCCCCACATTATATACCATAGAATCCCTACAGTGCAGAAGGAGGCCATTCAGCCCATCAACTCTGCAGTGACAACAATCCCAACAGGCCCTCTTCCCATAATCCCACATATTTACCCTGCTAATCCCCTGACACTAGGATCAATTTAGCATGGCTAACCAATCTAACTGCACATTTATGGACTGTGGGAGCACCTGAGGAAACCAACTCAGACATGGGGGTAATGTGCAAACTCCACAGACAGTGGCCTGAGGCCCGAATTGAACCAGGGTTTCTGGCGCTGAGGTAGGAGCGCTAACCACTGCCACCCCATCTGCCAAATTTTTGCCCATTCATTATATCCCTTTGCAGATTCGATGTCAAAGAACGAAGAACAATACAGCACAGGAACAGGCCCTCCAAGCCTGCGCCGCTCATGTGCCCAACTGGACCATCCGTTTGTATCCCTCTATTCCCAGTCTGTTCATGTAGCTATCTAGACAAGTCTTAAATGATCCCAGCGTGTCCGCCTCAATCACCTTGCTTGGCAGTGTATTCCAGGGCCCCACCACCCTCTGTAAAATATGTCCCCCTGACATCTGTGTTGATCCTTGCCCCTCTCACCTTGAACCCGTGACCCCTTGTGTTCGTCACCTCCGACCTGGGAAAAAGCTTCCCACTGTTCACTCTATCTATGCCCTTCATAATTTTATACACCTCTATTAGGTCGCCCCTCATCCTCAGTCTTTCCAGGGAGAACCACCCCAGTTTACCCAATTTCTCCTCATAGCTAAGACCCTCCATACCAGGCAACATCCTGGTAAACCTTTTCTATACTCTCTCCAAAGCCTCCACATCCTTCTGGTAGTGTGGTGACCAGAACTGGATGCAGTATTCCAAATGTGGCCTAACCAACATTCTATACAGCTGCAACATCATATGCCAACTTTTATATTCTATGCCCCGTCCAATAAAGGCAAGCATGCCATATGCCTTCTTCACCACCCTCTCACCTGTGCTGCCACCTTTAAGGATCTGTGGACTTGTACACCCAGGTCCCTGTGTGTCTATACTCCTGATGGTTCTGCCATTTATTGTATAGCTCCCCCTTACATTAGATCTACCAAAATGCATCACTTCGCATTTATCTGGATTAAATTCCATCTGCCATTTCTCCACCCAATGTTCCAGCCTATCTATATCCTGCTGTATTCTCTGACAATGTTCATCACTATCTGCAACTCCACCAATCTTTGTGATGTCCGGAAACTTACTGATCACACCAGCTACATCTTCCTCCAAATCATTTATATATATTATATATATTACAAACAGCAGAGGTCCCAGTACAGAGCCCTGCGGAACACCACTAGTCACAGAACTCCAACCGGAGAAAGACCCCTCCACTGCTACCCTCTGTCTTCTATGGCTAAGCCAGTTCTTCACCCATCTAGCTAGCTCACCTTTTATCCCGTGAGATTTAACCTTTTGCACCAGCCTGCCATGAGGGACCTTGTCAAACGCTTTACTAAAATCCATATAGACGACATCCATGGCCCTTCCCTCATCAATCGTTTTTGTCACCTCCTCAAAAAACTCAACCAAATTTGTGAGGCATGACCTCCCTCGTACAAAACCATGCTGTCCATCGCTAATGAGATTATTCAGTTCTAAATGCGCATATATCCTATCTCTAAGAATCTTCAACAATTTCTCGACCACTGACGTCAAGCTCACTGGCCTATAATTACCCGGGTTATCCTTGCTACCCTTCTTAAATGACGGGACCACATTTGCTATCCTCCAATCCTCTGGGACCTCACTTGTGTCCAGTGAAGAGACAAAGATTTCTGTTAGAGGCCCAGCAATTTCATCTCTTGCCCCCCTGAGGAGTCTAGGATAGATGCTATCTGGCCCTGGGGATTCGTCTGTCTTGATGTTTCCTAAAAAACCTAACACTTCCTCCCTTGTAATTGAGATTTTTTCTAACGGGTCAACACATCTGAGACACTACCAGTCAACATGTCCTCCCTCTTCACAATTTACTCTCCTACCCATCTTTGTCACCAGCAAATTTAGCAACCATACATTCAGTTCCTTCATCGTTGAAAGACTTCAATATTCCTGGCGACTTGCCAGACTTCAGTTCTAGCATTAAGTTTTTCCATCCGTTTCATCAGCATTTCTTGGATGTTAGTGTCTGCCACAGTAATAACATGTTCAATGTTTCTGCCATTTCCTTATTTCCCCATTATTAATTACCCAGGCTTTCACTTCTTTTAGTTACTTTCTTTCCCCTATTCTAAATACTTGTAAAAACCCTTAATGTTTTTAAACATTCTAGCTAGTTTTGTCACACAAAATTCTTTCCTCATTTACTTTTTTAGTCATTCTTTTAAATGATATCCAATTTTCTGACCTATCACCAATCTATCTTTTACTTCCTTAGATAGTCACAAATGGTGCATTTGTCTCCTGTCTTTAGCACTAGAATGCATCTTTACTGAGTGTTATGAAATATCTCCTTAATGCCTGCTACCACTTTAGCCAGCTCTTTCTTCAAAATATTGCAACTGCCTTTAGTTAGGTTGGAAGCATTGGTAACTGAGCAGATTGGGTTTGTACTCGTTGGAATTTAGAAGGCTGAGGGGGGATCTTATAGAGACCTATAAGATAATGAAGGGGCTGGATAGGGTAGAAGTGGAGAGATTCTTTCCACTTAGAAAGGAAGCTCGAACTAGAGGGCACAGCCTCAAAATAGGGTGGTGAATCTCTGGAATTCTCTGCCCACTGAAGTGGTGGAGGCTACCTCGTTGAATATGTTTAAATCACGGATAGATGGATTCCTGATCGGTAAGGGAATTAGGGGTTATAGGGATCAGGCAGGTAAGTGGAACTGATCCATTTCAGATCAGCCATAATCTTATTGAATGGCGGGGCAGGCTCGAGGGGCTAGATGGCCTACTCCTGCTCCTATTTCTTATGTTCTTAGACAAAGTGCGTGAAAAGAAAATATACTAAAATTAGAAGTTTCATAAGACATGAATACTTACAACATACACAGATCTAGCTTTCACAGAGTTTTTGTAGTCCTCAAATTCAGGAAGAGGTTTGCTTGGGGAACGACGAATTTTGGTTTTATCTTCACTTATTTCCAGAAGTCCACTATTTGATTTCTTGAGTCCTTCAACTATTACAGTGAAATCTGTTGTCAGACGATTTAACCTGCAAGGCATTTAAAACTCAGACTACTCATGTCACCATTTTTATGTCATTATTTGTCTTGAGCAAAAACAATTTTCCTTACCTATTGAATTTAATCATCGTTTCCAGGGGTACCCAACCATCATCCAACTTGATCTGTTCTTTGAGAAATTTATCACGTGGCAAATTGTGATCACCAAAGTAATACTGCACAAAGACAACAAAATAACTTTTCAGTCAAGAAATTGTCAGAAAGGAGTCCAATTTAACAAATTGTTGTTTAGGTCAGTCAACAAACAGGTTTACAGATTTATTTTTTTTAATTCATTCGTGGGATGTGGGTGTCACTGGGTTATTACCCATCCTTAAATGCCCTTGAACTGAGCAACTTGCTAGGTCATTTCATGGATATGAAGTTGGCTAAATGAGGGGGCACAGTGGTGAATGGTCAGTTGCTCCTTAGATTGGAAGTGCACCAATGCTTTTTTGATCTACATTAATGAGCCAATGTACAGGGCACAATTTTAAAATCTACAGATGAAATGTGAAGATAGTGATAGACTTCAAGAGTTCATGGAACAGACTGATGGAATGGGTGGATACATGACAAAAAATTAAATGCAGCGTTGTATGATTTTGAGTACAAGAATGAGGAGAGGCAATATAAAGGATACAGTGCCAAAGGGCATGTAGATCAAAAATCTCGAGACATAGGTGCACCAATTTTTAAAAGTGACAGGGCAGGCTGAGAAAGCAGTAAGAAACACAGGATCCCGGACACATGTAAAGGCAGAGTACAAAAGCAAGGAAGTTATGGTGAACCTTTATAAATCATATGTTCAACTTCACTAAAGGCAAGTAGTAAAGGCATTAAATAATGTGCAGAAAGGACATAAGATTTTCAGGGATGAGGTACTTTGGTTACCGAGATGATCAAACAGGACCATCTTACAGAATAGAGGTCAAGAGGAGATTTGAGAGGGGTTCAAAGTCATGTTGCGGCTGGACAGAAACTGTACCAGCTGGCAGGAGTCAAGAATTAGAGGACACCAGATTTAAAGTAATTGGTAAAAGAATTAAGGTGACATGATAAAAACTTTTAAAGCAGAGTGCATTGGAGGTTGTTTCAATCATGGTTTTCAAAAGGGAATTGGATAATTATGAAAAAAGGATTTATAGTGTTCGCAGAAAAGGGCAGAATGGGACAAGTGGATTGCATTTGCAGACAGCCAGCACGGACATGACAGATGGCCTGCCTCAATGTTGCAATCTTTCTTTGACTCCTTTCTACTTTATCCATGAACTTCTGAATTCTGGGGCTGGCCAGGTGGACTCAAGGGGCCCTTTATACTTCAAATATTCCTACAAATATTCCTACACAAGCTAAGCATCCACTTGTCTAGAATAATCAGAACAGTACGTTCAATGAAAGCTCCACTTTGGAAACAAACCTGCAGCTTGCAATCAAATCCAACTTTGTTGCAGCAATAACAAAATAGCAAGCAGCAGCAGTACAAGATTAACGAGATACACAGTGAGTTCCAATAGTCATAGGAATAGTCATCTGTTTCCTACAAGCAGTGATATTTGTAAAATCATCGAATAAAATTGTCCATTCTACACCCTTAGCCACAGGCAGAACAGGAATCTTGAAGATTGAAAAAAGTTTCATACTTCTGCAAAAGAATGTTGGATTCAAAGAACAAAACATGCAGCATTTGTAAAACAAGTCTGCCACATGTTTATTCTTTCAGCAAGTCAATAATGCTTTGGAAGTGGGTGCCATATTTAAAACAGTTGCATAGCAACACATTTGCAGCTTCCACTGATCACCACACAGCAAGGTTTATTACCTTTCCTCCTTCCTACACCTACTGGGTTAATTGACTACAACTTGCTAAGCGAAAAAACTGCATGCTACCTACCACTATCTGTTGGACTTCATTAGTATTTAGATGTGCAATGTCATGGAATACAAGGCCATGGGCTAAGTACTGGAGAATGGGATTCGAATAGTTAGGTGGCTTGTATTTGACCAGCACAGACATGGGCCAAAGGGCTTTTTTCTGTGCTGCATACCTTAATGAGTCTGACTTCTAACAGAAGAAATTCATCCAACTGCCTTTATTTTCAATGCAGTCTAAGAGAGGATGCTACAGATGTTGAGGGAAATGAGCAGAACAGAAGGGAAACTTTACTCATGCAAGGTAGAGTGAGTATTGATTTTGTTCCATTTATTCTGCCAAGCAACACAAAGCTAAGCACAGGAAGATTTAATTCTGATGTAGAGTTGCTGGTAATTTAGACCACCACTACTTCCACAAAATGGAGTTGGGAGTGCCAATTTTTTCAAAATTCCTCATCACATTATCAAAACATCAACCCAGTTCCACATGTATTACATACTTCAATCTGTTCGCATATTTTCTTCTCCAGCGGAGTTATTTCTTGAGCCACTCCATTCTCTGCCATCGTAGCAACCTATACAGGGGGAAATAAATACATTATTCTAGCCACCACATAAATTAAACTTGTCGATAAACAGGTTTATTGTGCCTTAGACTAACAAAGTTCCTAATTGAAACTATAGCACTCCAAAGACAAACTTTTTTCCCCAATATCAGGAGAGTAAAATCTACAGTGGTGCATTGAGGACCACTGACTCAAGTTTTTAAATGCAACAATTGACAGAAACACAACAAACTTTCATTTTAAGTTCATCCTTGGGATGTCTGTTACTGACAAAGTCATGATGTGGAGATGCCGGCATTGGACTGGGGTAAACACAGTGAGTCTCACAACACCAGGTTAAAGTCCAATAGGTTTATTTGGTAGCACAAGCCACTAGCTTTCGGAGCGCTGCCCTTTCATCAGGTGAGTGGGAGTTCTGTTCACAAACAGGGCATATAAAGACACAAACTCAATTTACAAAATAATGGTTGGATTGCGAGTCTTTACAGGTAATCAAGTCTTAAAGGTACAGACAATATGAGTGGAGAGAGGGTTAAGCACAGGTTAAAGAGATGTGTATCGTCTCCAGCCAGGACAGTTAGAGAGATTTTGCAAGCCCGGGCAAGTCATGGGGGTTACAGACAGTGTCACATGAACCCAAGATCCCGGTTGAGGCCGTCCTCATGTGTGCGGAACTTGGCTATCAGTCTCTGCTCAGCGACTCTGCGCTGTCATGTGTTGTGAAGGCCGCCTTGGAGAACTCTTACCCGAAGATCAGAGGCCAAATGCCCGTGACTGCTGAAGTGTTCCCAACAGGAAGTGAACACGCTTGCCTGGTGATTGTTGAGCGGTGTTCATTCATCCGTTGTCGTAGCGTCTGCATGGTCTCCCCGATTGTACCATGCCTCGGGACATCCTTTCCTGCAGCGTATCAGGTGGAAAGGATGTCCCGAGGCATGGTACAATCAGGGAGACCATGCAGATGCTACGACAACAGATAAGAACATAAGAAATAGGAGCAGGAGTAGGCCATCTAGCCCCTCGAGCCTGCCCCGCCATTCAATAAGATCATGGCTGATCTGAAGTGGATCAGTTCCACTTACCCGCCTGATCCCTATAACCCCTAATTCCCTTACCGATCAGGAATCCATCTATCCGTGATTTAAACAGATTCAACGAGGTAGCCTCCACCACTTCAGTGGGCAGAGAATTCCAGAGATTCACCACCCTCAGAGAAGACGTTCCTCCTCAACTCTGTCCTAAACTGACCCCCCTTTATTTTGAGGCTGTGCCCTCTAGTTCGAGCTTCCTTTCTAAGTGGAAAGAATCTCTCCATCTCTACCCTATCCAGCCCCTTCATTATTTTATAGGTCTCTATAAGATCCCCCCTCAGCCTTCTAAATTCCAACGAATACAAACCCAATCTGCCCAGTCTCTCCTCATAATCAACACCCCTCATCTCTGGTATCAACCTGGTGAACCTTCTCTGCACTCCCTCCAAGGCCAATATATCCTTCCGCAAATAAGGGGACCAATACTGCACACAGTATTCCAGCTGCGGCCTCACCAATGCCCTGAACAGATGCAGCAAGACATCTCTGCTTTTATATTCTATCCCCCTTGCGATATAGGCCAACATCCCATTTGCCTTCTTGATCACCTGTTGCACCTGCAGACTGGGTTTTTGCGTCTCATGCACAAGGTCCCCCAGGTCCCTCTGCACAGCAGCATGTTGTAATTTCTTTCCATTTAGATAATAATCCAATTTGCTATTACTTCTTCCAAAGTGAATAACCTCGCATTTGTTAAAGTTATACTCCATCTGCCAGATCCTCGCCCACTCACTCAGCCTGTCCAAATCTCTCTGCAGACCTTCTACGCCCTCCACATGATTCACTTTTCCACTTATCTTTGTGTCGTCTGCAAACTTTGTTACCCTACACTCAGTCCCCTCCTCCAGATCGTCTACATAAATGATAAATAGTTGAGGCCCCAGTACCGATCCCTGCGGCACGCCACTAGTTACCATCTGCCACCCAGAAAAGCACCCATTTATTCCGACTCTCTGCTTCCTGTCGGATAGCCAATCCCCAATCCACGCTAACACCCTACCCCCAACTCCGTGAATGAATGAACGGAGTTGGCGGTAGGGTGTTGGCGTGGATGAATGAACACCACTCAACAATCACCAGGCAAGCGTGTTCTCTTCCTGTTGGGGAACACTTCAGCAGTCACAGGCATTCGGCCTCTGATCTTCAGGTAAGCGTTCTCCAAGGCGGCCTTCACGACACACGACAATGCAGAGTCGCTGAGCAGAGACTGATAGCCAAGTTCCGCACATGAGGACGGCCTCAACCAGGATCTTGGGTTCCTGTCACACTGTCTGTAACCCCCATGACTTGCCTGGGCTTGCAAAATCTCACTAACCATCCTGGCTGGAGACAATACACATCTCTTTAACCTATGCTTAACCCTCTCTCCACTCACATTGTCTGTATCTTTAAGACTTGATTACCTGTAAAGACTCGCAATCCAACCATTATTTTGTAAATTGAGTTTGTGCCTTTATATGCCCTGTTTGAGAACAGAACTCCCACTCACCTGATGAAGGAGCAGCGCTCCGAAAGCTAGTGGCTTTTGCTACCAAATAAACCTATTGGACTTTAACCTGGTGTTGAGACTTCTTACTGACAAAGTCAATACTTCTTGTCCATCCTTAACTGCCCTCAAGAAGATGGCGGTTAGTGAAGTTCTTGAACTGTTGCAGTCCTCGTCACTTAGGTACACCCACAGGGATGTTGCTGAGGAAATACCAAGATTTTGACCCAGCAACGCAGGAACAGATTTCCAGTCTGAACCCAGTCAGATTAGTAACTGCGGGTCCTCCAATTGGCTTAACTACGATGAGCAACCAATCACAATTCCACTCCTGATTATTACTGGCAGGTGCAATTGTGGACATTGGATCAGGACAACATTAAGCTTACATATAGCTCCCCAAGACAAAACAAATCGAGGTGAATGGCCACTTCACAAAGTATGAGCTTCATCAGGTATCTGTACCAAATTCAGATTAACCCTTTTCAATTTCTTGGTACATTTCACATTCTTCAAAATTCAAGGAACATAAGCTTGACATTAAAGATAAATTGCTCATCTGGACATTAATAGTCTAATAGAAATCAGTGCTATCAGATCAACTTTTCAACATTAGTTGGAATTCAAAGTATACAGACTACACCAAGCTGGTGGAAAGATGCCGAATGTTTTCTCAAACCATTAAGACAAAACTTTAACGTGCAGTTAGAAAGAAAACTTAAAAATGAATGTGGTATTAGAGTGGGACTTTGATGACTCCACACTTGCCAGAACAGGTACATTTAGGAAAGTACATTCAATGTACTTCTGCAAGAAAATTATGACGACTAAATTTCGAAAACGGAATACAAGTGGATGAAACACACGATCAAGTTTGATGCAAAATAGTGTGACCCACCCCCAAGAAGTGCGGATTAAATACACATGCGTCCTTGCTCCAACTGAGGGTTGGTTACTGAATAGCAATCACAAATTATGTCAATAAAAGTAGTTCCCCTAATTAGGCATCATTCCGAATGCATTGCATCTCTGAAAAATTCAATGAAACTTCCTTGCTGTTACCAACACCCTGCTGCAACCGAGTGTTTGCTCATCCCTCCCCCCTCAAGGCATGGCGGCGAAGCCACGAGGTTGCCCCCCAAACCCCCTTGCGACAGGATGATTGAGCGATCCAAGCCGCATGATCCGGACGAGAAAGTCCACAGTAGCAGCCGGCAGGACAGCAACTGGAAACCCGCCCGGCCCTGACACGGCCCGGGGCTGTCGCAGCCGCCTCTCAGCCCAGGCAAGGAGAAACACACTCACAGCCCCCCACCCCCAAGAGAGTGCCGCGTCCTGCTCACTCTTACGGTAGATACCTAACAACACGAGCCGCGGCCTTGAGGAAAACATAACCAGCCGCCTCACCTACCGCCACACAGCTCGGTGCCACTTTCAGTAGCGCGCTCGCCGCCGCCGCCGCTATTTAAAGCCTCTTGCGCATCCCAGCAGACACCACGGCGGCGGCGGCAGCGCACGCGCGCGCTGACATCATGCGCCGACAGGCGTGCTGACGTAATGCCGCCAACAGGCGCGCTGACGTAATGCCGCCAACAGGCGCGCTGACGTAATGCCGCCAACAGACGCGCGCGTGCGTGAACTCCAACGGCCGCGGGGGGGGGGCGGATGTCGTTTAATTAGAATAAGGAGGAGGCCATTTGGCCCATCGAGCCTCCCACCGACAATAATCCCACCCAGTAACCCCAGATATTTACAGTCCTGATCCCCCTGACACTGAGGGGCAATTTATCATGGACAATCAACCTAACCCACACATTTTTGGACTGTAGGAGGAAACCCGCACAGACACGGGGAGGACGTGCAGCCTCCCACACAGTCAGTCGATGCCGGAATTGGGCCCGGGTCCCTGGCACAGTGCTAACCACTGTGCCGCCCCAGTTTTTTTCCCCCAAATGTGAGCATGTCAGAGTCTGAATAATGTTGTGGAATTCAAAGCTCAGCACATCTTGTCGGCAGAGAAACCCTCGAAACAGGTATTGATTATTACTGAGAGCAGAGATGGATTTTGTCAGAGCTCTGAGGAAGAGCCATCCAGACTTGAACCATTCACTCTGCTCTCTTCCACAGATAGTTAGACCCGCTGTGATTTTCCTCCAAAGTCGCAAGTCATTTGGTTTTATCTTAGTGGATTTACAGTTAGTAGCCTTGTGCTCAGCTTTCATCTCCTGTGAAGGCGGAAGCATGCCCCTTACACTCTCCCTCACGCTCACCCCCTCACACACCGTCTCCCCCTCACACATGCTCTTTTACTCCACACACACACACTCTTTTCCCATTCCTTGCACACACACACTCTCTTCCCCCAACCCTTCACACACTCACTTCTCCTCCATACACTCTCTTTCCTCCCCACCCCTCACACTCTTTCCTCCCCACCCTCACACTCTCT